>NC_056728.1:1887419254-1887719254 GCF_019279795.1 Protopterus annectens | reverse complement strand
AACTAAGCATTTTATGTGGCTGTTGGCCATTTTCCTTCACTGTGAGCAGGATTTCATGTGGGTGTTTGATAAAAAACATCACAGAGGATAGTTGAAAATACCTCTTACAACATACACTGTGGAGACAGGCCAACAAACAGTAAGGAGATGTTCCAGACATGGGGACAGAATGTAAGTATTGCTGTTCTACATTTGAAGTAATGTTGGTTTAACAGGGTTTGTGTGTCTAGGGCTGTTCTACATGATTTAAAGCCTGACATGACAGTGTTATGTAGTTGAGGAAACTCAACTGTAGGGCTATCTGCAGACTGTCCAGAGTTTTGGAGTCTTACATGTGTTGTGTTACTCACACATTTCCTATCTTTAGATAAGCAGTAGCATACTCTGATGATTGCAGTCAATACATGGTGACATTCATGTGAGTTACTGACTTCATATCCTGCAGACGAAATATGTCACAACAAACCCTGTTACACCAGGAAATGTCTCACATTATCACAGCAATATGTCAATATTAGCCCTGTGTTTGTGCCTCCGTCCTCCAAGTCTGTCATCCTTTGTCCATATGTCATGCAGTAAGAGGTGCATATGTACAGTACATCATTATTTACTGACATCATACCTGATAACAAGTCAGTGAGATATCAGACTGCTAGACATGTTATGTTTAGTAGGCCTTATATTTGAGGACAAAACCTGGACATTCTCTTGCAGTGTGTACAATAGTGAGGTCTGTGTACTTATGGTGATTGTTGACAAATTGTGCATTGTGAATATGTTACTTGGTCTGTGTACAGACTGTGGTAGATGTCATTGTTCTTGGTCCTGTTCTATCTGATGTTGCATGCTGTTCCCGTTTATGGTACCCTATCAACATACATGTTTGTAGGGCCAGAATGACAGATGTCCCATACCACAGTCAGGCATCAGACTACACTGTATATTGGTCCAGTATATACAGGGTTACTGTGTGAGTGGCTCATATGAGGATGGTTTTGTTCACATAGTCCATATACTGTAATATTACTTAGGCTTACCATAATGTGACTGTGACTGGGTTCAGATTGGTTGTGGGTATGCACTTTCACACTGGTGTCTGTTACTCCATGGTGTTACATTCTTGTAGTGCCTGCTATATTTGCAAGTACATGTGTATTCCCCCATAGGAAACTTGTGTCAGTGTTATGGCAGTCTGCCTGTGCTTTGTGACATGCCTAGCAGCTCAGCGTATTTACCTAGTGTGATATTATGTCCAGATATTTGTTGGATGTACTGTTGTCTGGCCACCATAACTGTTGTGTATTTCTGACAAAGCAGTGGCATGCTGTAAAAATGTATGTCACTAACTAGTGTGAAGTATTTGGGCTTGGGCCTCTGCTCCTCTGGTTAATATGCGTTAGGACAGACAAGAGTGTGTGAATGCATCAACTGTGTGAGCTTATCTATTCCAGTATTTTTGTGATATTCCCATTTACATGGCTGTAAGCATCCACTTTGTCAGGCTTGGTCCACACATCTTGCACTAAGGAGTTCTGTGTATACATCTGCACTGACCAGATTTTTGTCAGACTGTCCATGTTTATTGGTCATATCTCTGCTGTATTCCACATGATCATTACTGTGATTTGTGTGATACTTCACTATGATGATCTTATGATGTCTGTCAGTAACTGATGGCATACATGTCAGTATCAGAAGTGACTTCCCACACAATATGTTCATAGGTTCATAGGTAGGTACTAGGCTATTGGCCCTGGGGCCTATTTAAGCCTAGCCAAAAATGTACCCTGGCTTTCGCCACCAAAGAAAATTATTTTCCTGTGCACCTGTCAAGCAGAGCCACAGAAGTGATCCCTGGGGTGAATTTCCTATCTCCCCTCCAATCATCAAGATTTTTCTTGAAGAGTGCTAATGAGGAGCTCTGTTTGACATAGATAGGTAGTCTGTTCCAGAGTATGGGAAGTCTCTGGGACAGGAATCTATCCCTCCAGCATGTTCTGTTTATTGTGGTGACAAGGTTTAGGTCCCTAAAGCATGTAGCTCAGAGGGATTGGGCTTTCTTTAAGGGGAGCATGTCCAACAGCTCTGGGTTTGACATAGCTTTGTATGTTAGGCAGAGATCGCCTCTGAGTAGGTGATATGCGATGGAGTAAACCTGGAGTTTTTTGAGACAGTCTGCGTAGGGCACCTGTTTAAGGCCAGTAATCCCCTTTGTGAGGTATTTCTGTGGCTTTTCCAGTTGTTGTAGATGTCTTGTGAGGTACATACCAAAAGGGGCGTTGTACTCTATAATGGGTCTAATGAGTGATGAGTAGAGGGGAACAATGACCTCTTTTTTTCTCGATGAGAAACCTTTTGTGATGAGGTGAGCCACGTAGAAGGATTTCCTGACCACTGTGGTGATGTGATTATCAAAGGAGAGACTACTGTCCACCTGTGTCCCAAGGTCTCTTATCACGTTTTCAGCATTAAGTAGACTACCAGCTATGTGGTAGTTCATGGGTACAGAGTTTTTACCAAAGGGGCTGAAAATACACTTTTTGGCATTGAGCTTCAGGCCATGGCTTTGACACCAGGCATCTGTCTCAGTGAGGCTCATTTGTAGTATGTCCACATTGTTAGGAGTTTCGATTATGGCTCCTAGTTTGCAGCCATCTGCAAACTTTGTTAGCCAAAGACCTTCTGTGTTAGCCTGTACTTCAGAGAAGTAGATACCAAACAGGAGAGGACCCAGGACTGAACCCTGTGGTACTCCACTTGTCAGTGATCTATTAACTTGTGTCTATTAACACAACCCCTGTTACTGTAGCAACATTCCATATTTATACCTGCAATACTTACATGACATCCCTTTGCACTAAGAGGTTGTGACTATTGGTGCTGAAGTATGACTCCACTACTATGGTTTTATACATACATATATATATATATATATATATATATATGTGTGTGTGTGTGTGTGTGTGTGTGTGTGTGTGTGTGTGTGTTCATTTCAGTGAAAATGAAATCACTGGGACCAATTCACCGAAAGCTCACTTTACTGAAAACTCATTTGACTGAAATTAATTTCACTGAAAGTTATATATGGTCTTTTCCTCACTGTAGTGAGATCCTGGAGTTAGTATATATAGTAGGGGGGTGTGGGGGGCACAGCCCCCCAAATTGGTGAATGTGAGGGGAAGCCCCCCACATTCTTTGGTTATATATTGTCTTCTGGAAATAGTTATTCATTGGACTTGTAAGTATCCATTTGTATAGTTTAAAACGTTTATAATATGTGGGGGGCTACACCCTCCACACCAACAATGAGGGGGGGCTATGCCTCCCACACACACCCCTTACTTTATATACTAACTCCAGGATCACACTACAGTGGGATAAAGGCCATATATAACTTTCAATGAAATGAGTTTCAGTCAAATGAGTTTTCAGTGAAGTGAGCTTTCATTGAATTGGTCCCACTGATTTCACACACACACACACACACACACACACACACACACACACACACATGTATATATATATATATATATATATATATATATATATATATATATATATATATATATATATATACACACACACACACACACACACATAGACACACACACACACACACACACACACACACACACACACACACACACACACACACACACACACACATATACATACACACACACACACACACACACATATATATATATATATATATATATAAATATATATATATATATATATATATATATATATATATATATATATATATATATATATATATATATATATATATATATATATATATATATATATGTTGGATACAGAGTGGTTAAGGCAGTTTTGAGCAGCTTTAAGCGGGTTTGTGTGATGGTAAGCATTGCTAATGTACGGTTAAATGAAAAGGTTCTTACCAGTGTGCAAATCTGCTTAGCATTTGCATTTAAGCAATGCTTACTCCTGGTATGCATAGCTGAGCCTTGTTAACCAGTGATCACATTCCAGTCTGATAAAATTGCAGGGTAATGACATCTTTAATACGTGTATTTAATTCCATGTACATAACATGCTTCTATGTGCTGTCATTACAGTAGCAAGGGATGTGAGTATACTTTCTGGGATACCTGAATATATATGGCTAGTACAATAATCTATTCCTTTTGTATGTGTTTCATACTTGTGTAGTATCCCAGGTTATATGCAGTCACACTTGCATGTATTGTATCATTATGTTACTACTGTTAACAGTGCTTTCCCAAGTAAGAGTAGATTGCAGATTGTAGTACTGGAACCATACACCTCTGCATGCAAAGCTGGACACTGAGTACTGACTATCATGTCTTGGTGTATGAGCTGTGTGTTAAGTACTTGCTACTGGATATTGATCTGATATGTGGATATTAACTGTAAACTGCTATGTGTATAGGACATGTCATTGAGTGCTGCTGTCATGTAGTAATGGCATACCTATCAGTGTCAGACATCTATCTGTCAAAACCTTAATCCTAATGCATAACCTGTTGGCTAGCTTATTTCTGTCTGTCCTCTGTACAGATGTGCAGTTGTCAGGTATCCATCTTGGCTGCTTACAGGCAATCTATGCTTGACTGACACTGTCATGCCTGCCCAGCTGTGTTATGAATGCCACAGCTAGGAGACCCCACCCTGTATGCACCACATGCCAGGGATACCTCAACTCGACTACCACAGTCAACAGAAAATGCTGGGGTACAGGTTTCCAACCCAGACACTGGCCATTTTAGTAATATATGTTGAATACATGTGAATTGGAGCACCTCACTGGCCCTCTGCAAGGGACAACCAGATGATTTGAGGTTGCATTTAACTGTAACCCTGAGGATCACTCTCGTGGCATCATTTAATAGATGGCCTGCTTACAAATGTCAGGTGGCATGATACTACTGTACCCACATCCCCTACTCGTCTCATCCCTCCATGGACAATATCCTGGTACACACCTAGGAACACCTGCACCTATGGACTCCAGTACTGACAAATGTGTCAGTGTGTTTTGCTGAGAGAAACAGTGTCTATGTGTTTGTAAACTTGCAGTTGATAATACCCTGAGGACCTTCTAACACACTACACCCCCCACTGCCATAGTTAGAAATGGCTGCTGCTGTAATGGACACTAAATGTACCTTGTTACACTCTTCACCCTATGGGCTACCTGGAGCTTGCAGTACCAGCACAACACTGTTGTACAAATGAGTAGATAGGCATGGGTTACCCTCTGAGTCCTGGCAAGTGTATGTATGTGTGCAAGTGTGTATATTTGTAGGATACAGCATTCTGAGGCCACATTCTCCATATACAATACACCTGGCCATACAGTATAAGAGATAGTGATGTTGCTGACATTAGGAGAGCCATGACAAACCATCACCCTACTATCCCTGTGACTTGTGCAATAAATGCATATCCCTGTAGTAGCACTGATGAGATAGACAAGTAGTTGTATTGCAGTCCTGGTTAATGTTTGATTGTGGATATATATGAATATTATCATGGGTTTCAGTGAGTAAAGTATCCAATGTGGGGTGTGGGTGCTGGCTATACTGTCTTTACACCATGGTACCCCCAGTACATGTCCTAAGCTCCACTGTATGAGAACCACTGTCACCATCAACCATACAGGTGACTGAGTAATCTATCCGGGCCTATGATGCATGTGCTGTGTGCAAATTATCTGTAACAGAATGGACTCACTGACAAGGTAGTTAGCACTTATAAACTCAGGTCTCTCAGATGTGTCTGTGACTGTTATGTGTTTGTCAATGTGTATATGGCAGTATGTCATACTATGTATTGTTCATTAACACCCAGTACATCCCCCATTACCATACTGTACAAGACCTAATGATGTTCTTCACTTAAGAAATTCGGGACACACCTCATCATAAAAGCTGTGTGATGTGTGCAATTAAGGCCAAACACATTAGTAGCAATAAGTACCTAGGTAAGGGTTCTACTCTCAGTGTTGCCAAGTAAATGTGTGTGTATGTGAAGGGATCTACTTCAGTTTGCAGAAAATTCATGTTCCAGGAGGTCATCTGTTCAAGAACTGACTGGCAAATGCTAACATTTCAAAGGAATTATGTCATGGAAATTCATTCCATCAAAACTAGTAGTAGATGTGTAAATGCCCTCTTCCCCACTGTATAGCTTTACAGTGATACTGGAGTTGGTATATATAGTTGGTTGCCAATGTTGTGGACACAGCCGCCCTCATTTTGGTTATTTTTGTGTGTACCCCCCATTTAGTTTGTAATACTGTACAGTTTATGTTAACAGGTTAAGTAGCTGTCACTCACATTATGTGCGACTCTACACCACCCCACACCCTCCAAAGTGGAGGGCTGTGTCACCCACACCAGCAGACCTATGTTTACCAACTCTGGGATTGCACTACATTGGGGAAGGGGACTTATACTCATGATTATTTACTGATGTGATGTTTTGCCTATTTTGCCTTGGTGGAATTACATAGGCTAAAATGGGTTCACTGCAAAATGAAGTATATCCATGTGTACAGTATTCCCTATCAACACCAGAGCCTGTGTGTGTGGGTGTGGGTGTGTGTGTGTGTGTGTGTGTGTGTGTTATACATAAATATGTTATGTGTGCCACCCAGTACACTTACCATTGTCAACTGTAGAAGGGCTGCTGACATCAGCCACCATGCATTCACCTGTATACACCCCTCAGACCTATCAGCTATGTGGCACATGCGGTAACTGTTAAACAGACCTCTTACTTGTGTTCAGCTGTACCCAGGATATGACACAGTCAATGTGTCACCACAGTACCATACCCCTTGTAGGAAACAACAGCAGACCAACATCCTGTTGACACATAGACACATACAACACAAACTGAATACATTATGGAGCCCATTATCAGTCAGTGTTAATAACAGCTATAATGCATTTTGGTTGGACAGCTACACATCCTGACATGTAAGCATTAAACTTTCCTGCTGAGAAAATGTTGCAGAGCATTACACTGCTACACCTTAGTACATTCACCCTGTGCATCAGAACCATATTAGCCTGTCCCTGCATTGATGGTATGGATGACAGGGATGTGGCACAGGTATCATCACATGTGCATGGGTGTATTGTGGGTTTGACAGAGGCCTAGACTGATCTGTTTGGTTGACATTATGTGTGTGTTAGGGTGGTTTGTTATTAATTGGTTCTCATGTCCGTGGCCAGAGATGGTGAACTCCACCCCCTGCCATGTATGGTCTGCAGCTGTCCAACAAAACCCTGTATAGGGCAGCCACATGGCTGAACTGTGTGCATACATCCACACACACACACACACACACACACACACACACACACACACACACTTACAGGTGAGGTGGCACAAAGATATTGCACAGACCTCTCAGTACCCAACTGTCAACATGCATGACATATAACACTCAGCAGCATGCACTGCAGCTATACTCAATCCCTGTTACCAACATTGTACATCTCTGTGATGCATGCGTTGTGTTAGTAGGTGATGTCCCCTCCCCTGGACCACACTGCACCCATGTACACAGTGTTGCTGTGCACCTGTTCAGCACCCTGGCATGTACTGTGCAGCATACCTCACAAGTGTACACACCATTTCTGAATGTGTATATGTGTGGCAGTTATGTATGCTCTGTTGCTCACAGCCCTTATGTGTTTGTCTGACACATACCTGGGTTGAAGTGAGGACATATGTCAATAGTAAATGCCTGATGTCTGATTTGCAGATCTCATCATCAGCAGTGCATGTATGAACAATAAAATCCAATTACACTGACAACCTTCAAAGCTTACTGTAGCTATGAAGAGTGTACACACTCTTATTGACATGCCACCCTCTTCCCTGATATGCCATGGGGCCACAATACTGCATATGTTAACATCACACACACCTCATATGTGACATATGATCTATGCAGTCAAATGCAGTAGTAAATAAATGCATTAGTTGTGCAGATGTCACTTAAGATGCATACAATATGTGGGTTACATAAGTGTGCACACCCTTAACATGATGGTTTGTTGCAGCACCTGTTAAGTGAACTACAGCAGTCACTATTCCTGGAAGGGGTATACTAGCATGGCCCATTTTCACTTGCCATTATTTGGTCACTCTGCCCTACAAATGTCCCCCAACCCTGCCAGATTGCAAGGTCAGCTCGTGTGCATAGCCCTTGGAGGTCACACAGTGCCTTCACTATTGCTGTGGAGTCAGGGTTATGTCTGGCACAATGTATGACCTTGACTGTGTTCAGATACAGCCATTCTTAGTGAACGTTGGATGTATTCTTCAGTTCACTGTTGTGTTTCAGGATGACACCCCTCCCCATCCTTAACCTTTTTGCAGATGCTTGACAACTATGGTCCCCACATGAGTGTCATTTTGCAGTGTCCCAAATTCAAAACACCATGTCTCCCAGTCTAGTTCTTGCTAATGAACAGCAAATCTTAAGGTCTACACTGGCACCAGCAAGGTACAGCTGGGAATGGTGAGCCTGAGGTGGAGTGAGGTATTGCTTGTGCAGCAGATGTATCTTTATTAATACTGCCTGTAGGTTTCAGCCATGGTCTCGGTACACCATTACACATTGCAACACATGCCTTTGGGTGACTTGATGTTATGCATATGCTACCTGTAGAGAGCCCTGGATGATGTCTCCTGTGGAACAACTCTTCCATCTGATTACCCTAACCCATAGGCCACACTTAAACAGAGTCCAGGAAATTAACACGGGTACTGCGCAGGCAGTACTTGCTAGACATTCCTGCAAGTCCCTCAGTGTTGCTGCATGTTTCTGGGCAGCCTCCATGACCAGTTTACAACATGTGTTGTCATCTGTCTTGGATGGGCATCTGTTTATTTTCTATATTAATGGTGTCCCTTACTTCATTATCACATACATGCTTGTCTGCACTGTTTGCCATGGTATATGCAATGCTGAGGTAAGGCTACGTCTTCCACTCCTGAGTGCTACCTTTTCGCTATGGGATCCATTCCATGGTTTGTACGATGTGTGCAAGCCACGGCTGCCTCTGTTGCAGGTGAGTGGGCAAATGTCATGGATATACTTCTTGGACAGCAGACCATTACTTGGTGTGAGATTGAGGACCCGTACTTGATGGAAGGTGTGTACTCAAGAATAGTGAAGGCTGCAGTTCCACAAAAGCTGCTTCCACAATATGTTATTTGGAGTGAGTGCACACATATGCTGCCAGTGTTTGTTAAGGTATGTATTCCCCTTATTTGTTGCCCTAATGTAGGATTCCATATTGCACATTCATTGCTCATGTTAGGATCACATTACAGGTTGTAAAAGTTGTGGAATGTGGTATTGTAATATGCCATTGTGTAGATCTGTAACAGTTGCCATTGTAATAGTGGTATATACACTGTTGTAGCCACTGTATAAGGGTGATGTTTCAGACATGTCCCTACTGTAGGCCATTTGTCCCACCATTATGTTATTCTCTGTCCACACAACTTGCACTGACAGGTTGTTAGTTATACTGCAGGACTCTTACATAACCTTGAGATATGCCACCATGGTGACCACTGTGATGCAGTGCACTCAATAAGTGAACATGTACAGCATGCATTATGGGTAGGTGTGTTAAATGTGTGCATGGCAAATACAATGGCCATAACATGGCCGGTGTATTGGAAAACCTGAACAAAAGACGTCCAAACTCACCAGCTACAGGCTGCTGTCCCAGAGGTATATCAGAGGGACCTACATAGTTGTGTGAGAGATGTGATGTCAGTAGCCACACCTGCGGCATTGGTACATGGTGGGAGCAGCATTTCAGTACATCAACAGTACAAACCCACAATACTACAGATTATGCATATCTGTTCATTACTACACTGCAGCGACAGACTATGTTATCTGACATATGCATGAAGATACTTAACAGATGAAGATGGATAAGCAACAGTAGTCCACTATTGTGCTCTGGGTCCTTACCTTTATGCTCCTCATCCATTGTGTGGGGAGCACCCACCTCCACAATGCTATCTTCAGGATCTTGACTTGGCTGTCAGTCAGGTGCCCCAAGGCTGGCGAGGAGCTCCTCAGCATGTGTCAGTGGGGGCTGGATGGCATGACCCCCACCTGTGGCTAGCTGGACTCTTCTAACTGCAGCAGCACACTGATGGGTGTGGGGGATGAGGTCAGTTCAACAATGTCACACCTGCTCATAATTCCAGTTATGCAGGCCAACATAGTTTACCCTGTGGACAAGCTCGTTCCACAGGGCAGTCCTCTCCTGCAGATCATGTGCCATACACCCAAAGAGGGTTCTGTGGTGATACACAATAAAGTTGATAAGTATGCCATTCTCCTGTGGAGTGAAAGTAGGGAGACACTCTCTTGACATGGCACCTGGAAGACATAAACAGGAAAAAAGGACTGAGGACCTCATTCTGCAAGGATATAATAGTTGCTAATTGACACCCCCCCACCATATCTGCAAAAATAATCTGAACACACACATCAATGGGTATGCTTACACAAAACCTACTGTTGGGACATATATCCTATTGTGCAACAAATATTGAAATGTGTTTCTGTTCATGTTCCATGTTGAAACACTATCATTGGTTGTCTGTTGCGAACAATGTAACCTGCATGTCATTGTAATGGCCACTGTGGTTCCATATATGCATGTGTTCTGTTTGCTATGCAACTGTTCCAAATCTGGTGTTTTGGGTTAATGGAATATTTATGCATGCTGTTATAACTAATCCTGGATTGTGTTGACTATTACTACCCACATATGTTCTAAACCTGCAACATGATAGCATGTTTGGGAAGGCTGTTCCCAGATGAACCACCTCTCCTATCTCATCTGAACATGGCACCAGGCCACAGCACATCTGGGACCCAACCCAGGAGCTCCTCATCTGCTGGTCCTGCACTACCTTCGGGTGGAACCACCTCAGGGGATGGTGCTTGTCTCCCCCAGGAGTGGGCACACACAAGATCCTGTAACCTCAAGTCAGGTCCAGGGTCTGGTGCATAGGGAGATCTGCAGAGAATTGTGGGATCTGTTACACCACCTTGAGGCTCTCATGACACAATTAGAGGTTTAGCTTGCCCCTCATGCTCAGCCCCCAGCACAGCCGCCTTCAGATCCATGAAGGTGCAGTGATGACTGCCCATGGGTGGGAACCTCAGGTCCGCTGTTTCCATTTGGGGGGCTCATGGGCTTCAAATTTCCAAAAACCGACCACGTGTGTGTGTGTGTGTGTGTGTGTGTGTGTGTGTGTGTGTGTGTGTGTGTGTGTGTGTGTGTGTGTGTGTGTGTGTGTGTGTGTGTGTGTGTATATCTATATATATATATATATATATATATATATATATATATATATATATATATATATATAAATATATATATGTCTGTGTATATGCAGACATACACGTCTCTCTCTCTCTCTCTCTCTCTATATATATATATATATATATATATATATATTTATATGGAGTGCATTCAGACATCAGGTCCACACTCTGAACTTCCTTCCTCCACTGCTGCACTGTTCTGCCTTGCTACGAAACAGAGCATCACATGTGGACACAGCCTAACATTAGGGGAGGTTATATAGGGGCAGTTCATAGATAAGCCTATTACAAACCTATGAAGTTTGTGCATGATACATTTCAAATTAGCATGTCTGTTCTGAAGGTGGAGGGGTCTGAAACTCATGTGTCTATCATGACTTCATTACTTCCACCTTCAGCTATTTGCCAGACTAATATACATGTTTGGAGGAACAGAACAAGCACTATGATGGCTTACATCTTGTCATTTTGTGCAGATTCACACAGTTGACAGGTATGGCCCACTGCCCAGAGGGTCAGATGCTACGTCCATAGCAGTTGTTCAGCAGGACAGCATTACAGCAACAAGTCTTGATGGCACATATAAATCTTTCAACATCATCCATCCCATTATTACAGACCAAGAAGTACATTCAATTACATGCATACATGTTTCACATACCTGTTTTATTATTTTGCTGTCTTCAGTGTACTATTAGGATATCTTCCTTGTTTTTTTTTTTGTTTGTTTGTAGTATATTTTTTCTCTCTCTCGATATCCCTCTCTCTCTCTACAGGGATCAAGCTGGTTTGAATAGGTTGCATCATGGCTTTTGTAGGTGATGCTCATAATTATGGCCTCCAATAGCCAATGTCATAGCAACCCACTACTATAAATAACTATATCATGTGGGTGTTGTCCCTTTACCTTTCCTGTATGGAAGACATCCTTCCTGTGTGGGGGTAGCAGTGTTACAGACAGCAGGTTGCAATATCTCTTACAACAGGTCTTGCGGACACAGGCCAACTACATGTTTGTATAAGGTTCCAGATCTATGGACAGTGTGAGCATTGCTGTTATATGCATTGAATACTGCTGGCTTTACAGAGTTTGTGTGTGCATGCTAGTTTTGCATGGAATGCAGTCTGTTTGTATAGCTCTCAAATGTGGGCCTATCCACATGATGGCTAGATAATTGGCTGTTATGTTTTGTCTTTTAATCACCGAGGGCTTGTCTCTGACATATCATTGGCATTCTGTACATTGATTGTTATCAGTACATGGCAACATCCGTTTGTGTTTCTGACTTCATATTCCTGAGTAAGGGTATGTTGCAACCAATCCTGTTACACCAGCAACTTTCACAGTGTATAACAGCAATATTGAAAATATGGCCCTGTGTTCCAGCCTCTGTCCTCCACATATATACCAGGCTTTGTCCAGATGTCATGCAGTAAGAGGTTGTTAGGTAATGGCCTATCATTATTTAGTGCTGGCATTCCTGCTATCATTCCAGTGATGTTGTGGATTCCCACATAAATTGTGGGGTAGGGTCCATATATATGAGGACAACAGATGAAAAAAACGTGTGTGACCTTGTATAGTCGGGAGGTCAGTGTATGGAAAGCACTGGTATATGCCCTTGTAAGACATTTAATGAGGGATCGGTATTACATTGTTTTAACCTTGGCTGTTTACATCATGTGAGGGATATCAGTAGTAAAAAAAAAAAAAAAAAAAAAAAAGCAAGTAATCTCTGTGGTATCCCCAAAGTCTCAAAACAACCCACTAAAGTGTAGTGGGTCCAAAAACAAAATAGTGTAAGAAACTTCTCTGTGTGGAAGATTTTTAGTCCATATATTTCTAGTTAATCACTGTATATTAATCAGATTAGACAATAGTAGTAGAAGTAGCAAACGTAAACTCATCTTAAGTCAAAACAAAACAAAAAGTAATAATAGAAAATATATAATTGTACAGCATTACTAAGTATTTGAAAGTAATCCAAGCAAGGCAGGCAGTCTGTTTCCAGTCGAAAATCCTTTATTAAGTACACAGACAAGCGATCCAAGTAAAACAAAAATAGAGTAATAAAGTTATAAATTAATAATTTCCTCACAAGCTTTCTAAATATGCTTGTATATAAGAACATTAGGCTATGTGATCATAGAAACTACACTGAACAAAGAGAGACAAGGTGGATCATGAGGCTACAAGCAGATAGACTATCTGGTTTGAATGACAGGGTGTCCATGAAACCGTTCTTGATAGCAAGGGACAACAAGCATTAGCACTGTTTATAAGCTATTAGTCTAGCGTTTTTCAGGATAGCTCACAAATCTATTAATAAACAACATATATATTTGAGATATTTTATATTGTTATAGTATACATTTATACATAAGCACTTTTTTTAAATAGTGGAACATATAGTTTGAGATGTGTTGTATATATGTTTTTAAGCTGCATGAGGTTGAAGTATCTATTATAAATTAAATATTTTTTTTAATATAAAGAATCACAGAGGTTTTGAACATGAATTTCAGCCAGCAATTTTTTAGTTAATTTTTTAATCAATTAAGCACTGATGTCATCAAGTAAGGAACAATAATGATTGGTTGATGAAGTAACAGCAAAGGTATTTAAATGTAGAAATGGCTTAGCTTTTTTAATGGTCTAATGAAGCATTCAAGAGAAAGTGAAAGCGCTTACTGGATGTTTTATTGTTTTTATTCTTTAGTTCAGTGTGTTTAATAAAAGGTCAAACTTCTTATTGTCGTGTTGTGCCTCAAGAAAAGTTTTTTTGGATTTTGAAACTAAATTTTGCTCAAGGCACTTTACCCTTTGTGGTTGATTCATTTTGCTTTATTTTCATATACATTTTCTGAATGTTTTGAGGTCTGAAAATCAGATGTATGTCATTATTTGCTGACTAAAATTCTGAGATCATCCCACTAATTTGCCAGGGGGGCAGGGTGACAGGCAGAAAATATGAGCCAATTATCTGGACATTCTGAACAAATGTGTACAGTTGAGATGTTTGATTATGCATGCAGCTTACTACCACTCCCAGGATTCGAACCATGGCTGTGTCTGATAAAGATGTTTCAGCAGAGTGTGCTGTTTGGATATTGCTGTCTATCTCTTTAGTGTTTTCTGTCTAAGTCTTTCTTGTTTGTACAATCTGACCTTGTAATTACATCAGTCTTATACAGACATTCCTAGACATTTTTATTATGTAGCACAGTGTGGGTAAGCATTGTCACCTCACAGCAAGAGGTTCTCCCATTTGATTCTCAGCTGGAGCACCTTCTGTGTGGAGTCTACATGTCCTCCATGTGGTTGAGTGATGTTAAAGACATGCAAGTAGGTGCAAGTGTGAATGGGCGTGCCTTCATTGAAGGTTGGGCATTGGGCTGGTAACTCGGCACTGTAGAAATCCACTGCCAGTCATGAGCGGACCAGAGGTCCACTGTGGCGATCCCTAACCGGGAAAAGCTGAAAGTCTTCATTCATTGCTTAGCAGTCATATTTACACAATGCTTACATCTGGTAAGCAGAGCTGTTCAATGCTTAGCGTTGCTTATTTTTCATTTTATAAACTATCTGCTGTATGGCATTGATTCATCATTCATTACATATTATAAATTTGTTTACTGTCCTTGTCATCCCCCAATGTGCTTTCATTACATTTATTTATGTGTGACTATACTGCATTGGGTAATTGTGTTTATATGGGGATTTCACAACTTTATTAAACTGACATCTCACATCTGGACTTAATGCAGTACTCTGGTTAACAAATATATGTTATTTAGTAGGTAATACTAAAAAAAAAATGTTTATGTACTGCTTTCACATGTAAAATGGTTACAGTGGGGATTGAACCAAGAATGGCTGCTTACAAAGCATGCACTCTAACTACTACACTATTGTAAGACTGTGTATGTTGGATGTCTCTTGCCTATTTAACTTCTTGTGCTGTTTAAGCTGAACTAAGCTGGTAAGCAATGGGCACACCTGCGCAGCTGTGCTTAAACTTTATCACATTTATAAAAAAAAGTTTTGTTGTGTTATTTTAGCTATACCCTTGAGAATATCCCTGCTAATGCTAAACCTATACTTTTACCAGCTTTCTGTTACATGGTGGGACATTTGTCCCTTTTGCCTTTGACCACTTTTGTTTTCCTGATGGGTTGGGGGTGTTATGAGCATTCTCATTCATTTTTAATTGCCAAAAGGCAATTCTGGAGTGCAGGGGCATGTGCATTGTGAGAGCTCTGCTCTCAGACACACCCCCTCATGCACTCATACACAGCTCCATGTCCATTTAACAGCACAGGCAGCATGCCTTTATAAATATGCAAGGTGCTCTGCAGTGCTGTACAGGAACAGTCCCTGTTATGCAGGAATAACTTATTCCTGCACAGCTGCTTGTTGAATCCCAGGGAATTCGTTGCTAGATAATTCTGCCAAACTGAAATCTAAACCAATGCACAGAAGGTTAATTACAGATTATATGGAAACAAAACAGTCACTTTGTAAAACTAACTGGAGTGAAGTGTTCAGTTGAAGAACTGCAGATGGAATGTGGAAAGTTTTGAAAGAGACACTGTTTGAGTGCAAAAAAATCAAAACGATGTTTAACATCAGGATATAGGCATACATCATCAAGGGGAAATATTTCCATAATAATAAGATGTCTGATTAAGGTGAGAGACAAAATGTAAGACATGGAAGACAGGTCAAACTACAACTTTGAAAACTGAAATAAACTAGCTGGACAAACAGATTAAGCATAGTGTAAGACAAGATCAAGAAAATTTTGAAGAAAATGTATATAAAGATATTGAGCAAAATAGGAAACCTTTTTATAGATACATAAGGTGTAGAAGGAGTAAATGCACACAAATTGACAAATTGTGCTTAGATTCTAAAATTTATTCTCAGGCACAACATATTATAGCCAGATTTACAAAATCTTATGCAGAATACATTTGCTGCACAAAAGGGTTGATAAGCTGTCCTAGTGACATCCAGAAAACTCCAGATACTGGAATCAAATTAGATTATATTGAAAAAGAACTGCACAAACTGGATCCAAACAAAGCATAGAGAGGAGACATAATTAGTGACAATTACCTGAGAACACTTAAGCAAAAACTTATGATTCCATTATATCTACTGTTCACTAGACCATATAAATGTGGAGAGATTCCTCTAGATTAGAGACATGCAATTATTAAACCTGTCTTTAAGGGAAAGGGGAGTAGGGCAAACCCAGAGTCATATAGACCCTTAAGTCTACTTTCATGTTATGGAAAAATAAAGTGGAGCAAAGAGGAGTTAACTTAATTAACATTAGTTTCCCTAGATGAGGTCTCCCTTTATACTAGTATCCCCCACAAGGAAGAAATCCAATTGGTAGAAAAATACCTCAGGGCACACTCAGGCTGGAACTGGGAATGGGTCCCCACATTTAGCATATTACTAAATTTAGTGCTAGAGATCAACTTTTTCACCTTTGAAAGAATTACCTACCAACAGCTCTGGGGACTTGCTATGGGTACAAAAATGGCACCCACATATGCTAACCTGAATCATTGCTTATGGGAAGCTGATACCTTTTCCAAGTTACAAGGGTTCCAGAAAGTCAAACTCTGCAAACGTTACATAGATGACGTCTTCTTCATTTGGAATGGGTCCCCAGAGGACCTCAGTTCCTTCACAAAAGAAATAAGCAGCAACATGATTTCCTCTCCTTCACCATCTTGGACATAGGCAAAAATGCCAGTTTCCTAGACATCACCCTCTCCATTAATAAAACATGTGGCTTCTCCTCTTCCATTAATAGGAAAGCCACCTTTAGGAACAACTCCCTAGAATACAGCAGCAAACACCCGCTCTTTATGAATAGGAATATTGTCAAGGGGCAATTTGCCATGTTGAGCCACCATATCAGCAAAGATGAATTATTTTTCAAGGAATGTGAGGTGATAAAAAGTTTCTTCATTCAGAGGCATTATCCTCCAACCTTAGTAACCAATTGTCTTAAACAAGTGGTAGAACACAGGTACTCCAGCCACTTCCCCCTTCTTAAACATTGCTTCCCCAACTGCTCTGTCAACAAAAATAACAACAAGTAGCAGAGATTCCTTCTGCTCCTCCCAACAGATGCCGACAAAATCAGAAACATCCTCCAAAATAACTGGAGCATTATCCAAAGCAACCCTGAGCTACATAAAGCTCTGGGGTTTCATCCTGCCTTCTGCTATAAAAAACATATCCCTCAAAACTATTCTGGAAATGGCCAGCAGCCATGGGACCACCCCAGCCAGTGACTCACCAGGCACCTACCCTTGTGAACACTGCTACTGTTGCAAAACACATAGCCCCAGGCAGCAATACTACTCTGGAGTCCCTTAAAACCCCTATCCATTTCTGAGATGACTATAATTGCCTCACCACCAATGTGGTTTACTTAGGTATCTGCACAAGGTGCAATTCCTTCTATCTAGGAAAAACCACATGTAAGCTGAATGATAGAATTAAAGAGCACTATCAGGCCATCCACAGAGCTGACATGTCCAATGCCACTGAAAAACATAGCACCGTGTGCCACCGGCTTACAGGCTTCATATTTCTAGTGTTAGAAAAGGTTTCACCCTTTTCAGGGAAGACTAACCCACTCCTGGAGGTTAGAAAACTCAAATTCAGATCTATTTGACAGCAGACACACCCCCAGGGCTCGGCAGTAACCTAAACATTAACAGTGTACTAAAATGGAACAGGTAATCAAGGATGGACCCCTCCACCTCCCCCGGCCTCTTATCAATTGAACTCCTTTTGATGTTATGCCTATTTATTCTGTTGCTTTCAGTTGGAATGCAGATTTCTGAAGAAGTTCGATTTTCAATAAATGAGCAAACAAAAATGCTCAAATCATGACCTTCGTGTGTGAACTGTTCTTTCTTTATAGGTCTTTAGGGTCCTTTAAAATGTAGTTGTTTTTGTTCCTAGATACATACAGATATATATATATATATATATATATATATATATATATATATATATATATATATATATATATATCTTCACACACACACACACACACACACACACACACACACACACACACACACATGCACACACACACATGATAGATAGATAGTTAGATAGATAGATAGATAGATAGATGATAGATAGATAGATAGATAGATAGATAGATAGATAGATAGATAGATAGATAGATCCACACAGACACTAACTCTGAGATCGCACAATCCCTAGGGAAGGGCTATATTTTCCAACCCCAGGTATTGTTGATCTGACACACTTCTTGACCATCTGTTTTGTTGAGCAAAGTGTGTTGACAAACAGATAACACCTAGGAGTTTCAGTTAATAAAAGTACTCTGATATATGCCTGTCTGCAAAGAAAGGATTTCAGATGAAAGCAAATCGCTATCACCAAACATGCATTTTTCTACAGAAGGCAAAGCAGTGCAGACATCATGTGAGGGGTTTGGACCATTGTCTTTATGAAATTAATATTCAAGTGTATCCTTTTTATTTACTGGTATAGTACTTCCCCAGCAGTGCCCCAATTTTTGTTTCCACAGGAAAAGTGCATCAGTATCCGGCATTTGTCTAAAACCCACTGTGACAAGAAAGCATGTCCCATGATGCCTTGAATGAGCAAATGAAGGGGCTGTTCTTTCTGGAACACAGATCTGTCAGAAGAGTCACAACATGTTCACTAGGAAAGTAAGCTGAAGATTAAATAAGATACTGCATCAAAGGAGAACAAACCTACATTAAATTAGCACTACTGGAGTCAAAGGGAGTTACTACCTCTTTCTGCAGTAACTTAGCAAGTGTTTTAACAGCTGCATGATGCTATTTTCCTAACATTATTTGCATAACACAAATTTGATGAACATCATGTGATATTCATTCTTTTCCTAGCAATTGCTCCCACCAATATATCTGCATATATTAGAAATTATTGCTTTCTTTTCTTTATAGTTTCCACATTATGATTCGGCGCTGCTAATGTTTAGTGCAAATATTTTAAACAGTGATGCCTTGCATTTTTGTCTTGTTTTGTAATGGCAGTACATATTTCTGACATACCATGGAAAAGCATTCTGTAGATAATCAGAAATCCACACAAAATAAAATACAAAATGAAATGAACAGAAAACCGTATTTACTAACATTTTAGCTTTCCTGCAAGGTAGTAGCAAGTGAGGTCATAGAATTCCTGAAAAGCTACTTTTCTCTGAGGATAAAAAGCACAGGTGAAACTAATGAATGACTCAGTGACAGCTGTTGTGAGTACAACTGCAATTTGAGATGGAATTCGACTAAGACTATTGAAACTTCATATAAGCACCTCTCCCCCGTCACCACAGCCAAATCTGGGACATGCTCAGAAAGCTAGACTGAAAATGTAAACAAAAGCCTTAATCAAGACAAAAAAAGTTCTGGAACTGTCCATTTAATATGTCTGGGCACAGCTCTCTCTATACAGCTATCAATACGGCTATACAGAGATTTTGTAAATAGCTCAGTGTATTCTATGGTGTTAACTGGGTTTGGGGGAGCTTGGAATTTACCCAAGGTATTCCTTACTAGAGAGACGTTTACCTTGGAATAGTTTGTAAAGGTTTTTGGTTTTGCTGGATCCCCATATTTAATTTTTATTTCAAGTAATACTGCCTCATGGTCAGATCTGATGAGCAAAGATATTACACTGCATGAGGACCATTGGCCACCAATGTTCATGAGTACAAGGTCAAGGATGTTTGTACACCTGGTAGAGAATAGACCAGCTGCTCCAGGATGTTGATATTAATAAAGTTTAGGAATTTCTGGGTTTGTGCATTAAAAATGGTGCAGGATTCACAGTCTATAGAGGGGTAGTTGAGGTCCTCATGAATATCATATTGGGTTGAATGGTGAGGAACTCTACTACATTGAGATATGTAGTATGGTTTTCTTGGGACATGGAAAGGGACCTATATGTTGCAAGGATATGGTACAGCACCCTATTTATGGTGAGTTGAACATGTATAAGTAACCCTGGGTCATACACGTTAACTAGTCCAGATGTGAGATTGGTCTTAATTTAGACTGACAGTCTTCCACCTTTGGCTCCCTCCTGTGCAGTACTTGGTCTACAAGTGTGAAAGGCATTATAACCTTGTACTGCTGGGGTACTCTCAGCAACCTTAAACCATGTCTCCATTACTACATAGGTGTCTACACTTTCCAGGGAGAGAGAAGGCTTGCAGGGAGTGGAGTTTCTTGTTACGACTTCTAGCATTGAGCAGTATCACCTTCAGATATTCCTTCATAGTTCAGTTAAGTCGGTAGGTTTACCAGTTTAGTGTTGCCGGAAAAAGGCACTGCTGGAGTAAAAAAGGTATTTTCCAATATCAGAAGGCCTAGAGGGGGTAAGTGCAGACTATCCCTGGCAAAGCAGCATAGTCTGTCAACCATGTCCTCCCAGGCTGTCAAATATTTTACCCCCTTGGACTGACACCTGAAGCTAAGCCAATTGTTAAAATCAATCATTTTTTGTTGATAATGTGGCATCCTCCTTGGGGAAGGTAGTCTACTGCTCAGTGCCAGGCTCATACCTGCTTGAGATACATAATCAGCAAGGTTGATCATGTGTCACTTGATATAGTCAATGGAGGTACTTCTTAGGTCATTAACAACCACATGGACTATGACAGATTCATACTGGTACTCGCAGTTCAATGACTGAGTACCTGTGTGACTTGACGATCCTAACCCCAGAAAGGCAGCTAGCCTCGGCTCTCTCCTTACTCAGTCTGGTGATGGGGACATTGGTGTGCCTCACTACAGACTCACCAATGACCAGGAAATTTGTCTGTGTGCTGGTTTTCCTTAAGGCCTTAGCAGTGGAGGCACTGGATACAGTGTTATTATGTGTAGCTGCTGGTGGTGTTTTAAGGGAGTGTTTACGTGATAGCTGAGGACCCTTTCTTTGATTGTACTGTGCAGGAGGTGTTAGTGTTTTAGGAAGGTTGCTGGTAAGTACCTCAGCATAAGAAGCTTTATCTGTAAGGCCTTTACCCTGTGCAGTAGGTGTGGTGCAAGTGTCACTGACAACCTCTATAAGATTAGATGTTATTGCATGAGAAAGTTTTGCCTCCAATGTTAAAGTGTATTTATACCTCTCGCATTCACTGTTTTATTAAGAATAAGTGGGTTTTTCAGTGTACATGAAACAATTGTACAAAAATCTGTCTAGTCAGTACTGCAACAAGAGTACAGACCATAGACCAGAACAAAGACACTTAGAATAATAGCACAATATGCCTTCACCAATAATTCCCAGCTCAGAAGGGTGAAGGCTACCCTCTCCTCCCTCAAGAGTGTAGATCACAAACCCTCTTAATATAAAATAACTGGTCTGAAGTCCAAGCACTTAAACCAGCTCTAAGACATTTTTAGAATAACAGACACAATAAGCCTTCAGCCAGCAATTCCCAACTTAGAAGTGTGTAAGCTACCTCTCTTGTCACAAGAATGTAGACCACAACCCTTCCTTATGTAAGATAACTAGTTTGAAGCACAAGTGTTGTTTAAATCAAAATTAAGAGGCTTAGAATGACAGTTACAATGTAATCAAACTAGTAACAAGCAGTAATAAATGCAACAGATTAAATGCAACTGAACACTTTAAGAACATGCAGCAAAAAGGTTAAATGAAGTAATAAAGTAGGAAGAAGCACATGTACAATAAAAGCAGCTGAATGAATAAAGTGCATTTTTTATTAAGTGTGAAGGGAGGAAACAGAACATAATTCAGATGAGATGGGACTGGGAGGAGTGTCCAAAATATGATTTATAGTAGGGGAAGGTAATCAAAAACCACCAAGTTTAAGAATACAACAGCAGTATGGTGAGTGGGCTGGGAAAAATCAAATGCAGACCAAGATCAGCAGTAGTCAGGCATAGAAAATAAGTCAAACAAGCACTACAGCAAAATAAAGATTCCTCTAAATATTTCTAGTTAAATAAGAAATGCTATTTATCAGCTCTTTCCACTAATTAGCTGGATGTTTTTTCATTGTCTGCAAAGGAAGTCTTTTCTAACTTTTCTAACTGACCCTAGCCAAGACCTCTTAAAACTCCAAAATAATAAAAACATAAAACAAAACAAAAGGCAATATAAGAAAACGATAAGCAAATAGAAGTAACCAAACCTTAAATGAATAAATTCAATTCAAAATCAAATGCAGACAGAGATCAACAACAGTCAGACAGAACAGCAAGCCAAACATGCTCATCACACATGCACAAATGCAAACAAGTTTTAGTGGCCAGGAAAATGTGTTACAGCACCAGCACACACAGTAAACTAACAAGCTTGTTTATGGCAAAACCTGTTAATGCATGCCCCTGTAGACAGTATTAAGAGCTAAATACGGCAAATAATGCATGCTGTATGCAACCAGGGAAATCTTAATGACTGTACTGTGTGCATAAATCATAAATATGAATCCAGAAATAAGTAAGGGGAGAGGGGAAAAGGCAAGGGTAACTACAATGCATGGATTACCAGACTGGAAATGTGCAGTGAGAACAATGTTCTCATAAATCAAAGATTTACACAGAAATATGTTAGTGGAGGGTAAATGTTCAAAATCTAGTAGATAATTGATGTGAATGTGCTTGTGTCACAAAGACAATTTTGTAATAATAAAATGTTGCAATACGTATGTCATACTAATTAATGGTGGTCACACTTCCAGATGTGACAATTACACAAATTAACATTGTAAGAGAAGGGACTGATATGACATATGAATGTCATTGACATGCTCAGTTGAGAGGACGGTTTGCAAGGATAGTATGTACATTATGGAATATTTGCACAGTGTGATTTCAGTTAATATAATTTGTTGGAAAATAGTAATGCCTGAGAAGCCACAATCTACTCTTGCAAGAATCAGACCCATCCCATCATTGTTAACACTGACCTGTGAATTAACTGTGTATACCAGAGAAATAGGCCTAACACATGTATGAGGTAGATCACCCTTAAAGGGAATTCTGCACTTCAACATTCTAATGGTTATGCATCCCATACGTGGGTGTGTGTGGTTTTACAAATATGGGAGCAGAGTAATACCCTCACATAAGGCACTCTTGCCTGACGCAGTTATTCTACATACAGATAAGAACAGATGCAAACACCACACTATGATGCAATGTATTCCCCAGTGCTGTGTATTGTCATTATCTGCCACTTGAGGTCACAGTGGGTATTGTCACAAGCAAATTAAATTATTGCATAAATTATGAAAAGATCCCTGATAGTGAATATCATATCAGCATGTCAGACTGATGGCAATTAGATGAGAATGCTCTTGTGCATGCAGTTGTGATCAGTCCTATATCAATGCTTTGTGGTCAAGGAAGGTTTCTTTCTATGTCTGTATACATACCATCCAAGAACTGGGGCACACTAGTGTACACCACAGGACTCAATGCATGTGCCACAGAAGCACTCTCAACATTACATTGGCAGAACAAATATCTACTGCCATGAAATCCAAAGCTGCATTCACATGTGCTCATGCAATGTCAAGGGATAAGACTGATGTGATGTAATGGTTGTTGTGTGACATCAATATGTGCACAAAAAAATTAAACCCTATGCTATAATTGAATATCAATCTGTACAACTCCTCCAAATAACAATATGGTTATTAATCACATTCCCCACAGTGGAACTATTATCACAGATGATGAACTTCTCCTGTGTGAATTAATTCAATCAGCTGTTCTGTATTTGCCCATAATTTTTATGGTCTAAAATTGACTGGAGAGGCCTCTACAACTGTATGCATACAAAGTATAATCGGGGGAATGTCTTTCATGCAGAATAGTTAAGGACACATATGCTTACAATCACTCAGTGCTAGTTTGGAGCATTTACCTAAGCACTGATAAAACTAATACCACAGTGCCATGGTATAAGTGTATCACCAGTTGTCATATATGTGGTTATATGAAAGCATTACATCATGTGTATGAATCAAAGAATATGTGTCCCTGCAATTACTCAGAAAGAATTTTGCTGTACATCAGGCAAAATTGCATGATACCAGATATACCCAAACATGCCTGTAGCTACCTGCATTTGTCACTGCGATGGTAGAACAACAATTATGTCTATTGTGGATATAATCCCTTATTGGATCACATGCCTTATTCAGACAACAGTATACATTATATTGCTACAACATATCCTCAGTCTGAAGGAGGTGCTTCACTACAACTGTGATGGAATGACAATCTGTTCAAATGACAACATTAACCTTCAATACCAGTTTTCCAATAGAAATGTAGAATAAACATGTAACAGGAAGCAACATCTACACATGAACATAGCACATATGGTTGAGAACACTGTTAACAACATGTATAATGACTGTAAGCAGTGACATCAGGATTTGAGCTATATGGCTAACATCACAGGCTTATGAAGGTTTTCTGAAAAAGAAGTGCAACCACATATTTATTTGGCAACTGTGACACTGCACATATCAATGGTTGATATCACCATTCTGTATTGCCTTCATGTTTCCACTAAAAAATGATTGCACAGCACACGGTATAGATATAGCTCATATCATGATTTGAGCTATATGGCTAACATCACAGGCTTATGAAGTTTTACTAAAACAGAAGTGCAACTACAGATTTATTTGACAACTGTGGCACTGCACATTTCAATGACTGACATCACCATTGAGTATTATCTTCATGGTTCCATTAAAAAGTGGTTGCACAGCACACTGTATCGATATACTGCATATATGTGCACACAGCATGTATTTGAACTACCTAACAATCAACTGACAGAATCTACATATGTGTATTATACACATGCACCACAGGAAAAGTCTGATTACATGTCAGCCATACAGACTCCTTGAAAGAATGACATCAGCTGTGTCATGTAAAGGAGATATGTGTGCAAAAATGACTCCTACAGCTATGTGGACCTCTAAATGAAGTCAATATTAAAAGGTGTAATATACTTATGCATCCATGTACATTCACATGCACACAATCAGGATAGTCTCACTGCTGTATTTGAACTTCCTACCTATCAACTGATACAATTTACTCACAATTGTATTTTTATGCATGTGTCATAAGAGAAACCTGACTTTAGTGGTGTAAGTACATTATTGAAATGATGACCTCATCAGTGTGTTGCAGACAGTATGCATATGTGGACAGAGTGAAAGGAAGATGTGGGATTGGTCTGACTGACCATGTAAATGTTTCTCAAGAGTGGGAGTGAAATGAGCACACCCATTGAATTAATTGTCTAGTGTTATAATGGCTCCACCATTCTACACACAAATTGATTGTTGTAAGATTCGAATCTCCTACCTATCTAGTTACACAGTCTACAGGATACAATACTTAATACAAGTGCCACTGAGCAGAAGTCTGCCTTTTATAGTATGAGCGTACACTTTCTAGAGGATGACATCAGTGTGGTGTTGCAGAGAAGATAATGTTGAGAGAGTGGTCTGATATTGATGTGGACTCACCCGGCAATGTAAAATTTACTCCCTGCTACTGCTTTACTGAGGTAGCAGTAATTAATGCCATAGTTACACAACTCCACACACACACACACGCACACACATACACACACACACACACACACACACACATATACACACACACACACACACACACACACACACGCACACACACGCACACACACACACACACACACACACACACACACACACGCACACACACACACACTCATTGACTGCTGTGAGATTAGAACTCCTTATCTATATAGCTACACAATCTACAGGACACAGTACTTAATGCAAGTACCACTGCTGAAGTCTGACTTTTATAGTGTGAAACTACACTTTTAAAGGATGACATGATTTTGGTATTGCAGAGAAGATGATGTTGAGAGAAGAGTCTGACACTGATGTAGACTCACCCTGCAGTGCAAAACTTACTCCTGCCTATTATTTTATTGAGCTGGCAGTAGTTAATGTCCTATTTACACAACTCCAAACACACAAGTTGACTGCCATGAGATTATCCCCCATCTATCTAGCTACACAATCTAGAGGATACAGTACTTAATGCAAGCACCACTGCAGAAGTCTGGCTTTTATAATGTGAGGCTACACATTCTAGAGGATGACATCAGTGTGGTGTTGCAGATAAGATGATGCTGATAGAAGAGTCTGACACTAATTTGGACTCACCCTGCAATGTAAAATTATTCCCAGCTATTTTTTTTATTGAGGCCATACAAGAGTGGCCAACATGCAACTCAGGTAGACTTCCTTCTAGTAAGGAAAGGGCATGGGGTAGAATCAGTGATTGCAAAGTCATTCCCAGTGAAACAGTCATCCCACAGCATGAACCACTGGTTGCCACAACCAAGTGCAATCAGTAGTCAGAGAAGGCTCTAAGGTCAACAGAGACCAGGTTGAATGCCTGTAAGTTGACTGGACAATAGTTCAAGGAGTTACTCAGGGCCCTAGCATCCCAAGAAGAGGAGGAAATAGGTGGAATTAAAGAAGAATGGCAACACTTCAAAAAAGTATATATATGAGGACTATACAACAGATATGTGGCCGAACCAGGTATGGAAATAAGGTACATATGGAAAGTTGGTGTTAAACTGCAAAAGTCCATAAAGTCATCAAAAGAAAGAAGGACTGCAGAAAAAAAGTGAGAGATACAAAAGATGGACTGGGCTAGGAAGGAATACTGGTTGGCTAACAAAGAAGCTAAGTAAGTAGTTGAAATAGCAAATAATAAGGCATCACAGGCACTCTACCAGCTTATGGAAAGTGACTTAATAGGTGGCACAATGAAACTATATCAGGTTGCAAGGCAAAGACAGAAAGATAAAGAAGAAACCCTTCATAAGGTATGCCAGCAATTACCTGCTTACCAGCCCACAGGGAATCAAAGGCAGATGGAATAAATACTTCCAGCAGCTTCTAAATGAAGAAAACTTCATATAAGCTGTACTGTCCCAGACACAGCCTATAATGAGAGAGAAATATGAGTCCACCCTAGAAGAAGTAAAAATAACACTAAGGAAAATGAAGTCAGGGAAACAGTAAGCTCAGATGAGGTCACAGAATATATGATAAAGATGCTGCATGAGATAGGGGAGAAATGGCTCCTGAGGGTACTCATAGCAGTGTGGAGAGAAAAGAATATCTCAGATGACTAGAGAATAAGCATACTCATGCCAGTGCGCAAGAACAAAAGGGGCATCCACAAATGTAGGCAGTACAGAGGTATCAAACTCCATGTCATATTGCATGAAAGTTCTAAAGAGGGTGATTGACAAACAGATGCACAGAGTAGTATAAGATAAGATGGGAGATGAGCAATTCAGATTCAGATCAGGATGCAGCACAACTGACCCACTGTTTGCAGTGAGACAGATAGTTGAGAAGAAGCTAGAGATGAGGAAAGAGTCCAACTTGGCATTCCTAGACTTGGGGAAATCATATGACAAACTCCAAAGAAAGCTGATTAGGGCAGTACTGGGTGGTTTGAAGTCACAGAAACATTGGTAAAATAGTGCAGGCTATGTACAAGGACCCAATGACTCAAGCACAAACAGTATTCAGTCACACAGTGGGTTCTTAGTGGGAGTAGGTGCACATCAGGGTTCATCTCTGAGCCCACTGCTGTTCCTACTGGTGATGGACTTCATTAGCAAATGGGTTGGTGGGGACAGGTCAACAAAGTTGCTGTGTGCAGATGATGTGGCATTACAGGCAGACTATGAACAAGAACGCCAGCAAAGGATAGGGGAATGGATTGAAAAATTGAATGCATATGGGATGAAGCAAAGTGCAGATAAGATAGTGGTAATGCCAGCAAATTGGAGAAATCAGATGGAGCTGAGAATTGAGATAGAAGGGAAGGCAGTGGAACAGGTTAACAGTTTCAAGTATCTAGAAGGGATGGTTGAGGAGAAGGAAAGTCTGAATGAAGAGGTGAAAGCTAGAATCAGAGGAGCTGCAGCCAACTGGCATAAAGTGTCAGGCATAGTGTATGACAGAAGAATGTCAAAAAAACTGAAAAGTAAGGTGTACAAAACAGTGGTGTGACCAGTAATACTGTATGGCACAAAAACTTAGGCAGTAAATGCAAATCAGATGAAGAAGCTAGAGGTGATGGAAATGAAGTGCTTGAGACAGGTAGTAGGATGCACACTGTGGGACAGACAAAGAGATGAGGACATAAGAGCAGACGCCAAAGCAGCTCCAATTGCAGAAAACATAAAAGAGAGCAGATTACAGTGGTCCAGGCACATGTGCAGAAAAGCAGTAAGCAATCTTGTGAAGTAAATTTGAGACAGACAGGAATAAGTTAAGAGGAAACAAGAGCATCCAGCAAAGAGAGGGCTGGATTGTGTGAGAGAAGATCTGCAACAGTGAGGCATGAGTATCAAAGAAGGCAGGAGTGTAGCATTAAATCAAGATAGTTCGTGGCAGTTAACACCACACCCCGACCCCATGTAGAAAAAATGAGAAAAAGGGGATGACGACGATCACTATTTTATTGAGGCCATCAGTAGTTACTGCCATCTTTACACAACTCCATACACACGCACAAGTTGTTTGCAATTGGATTAGAATCTCTACCTATCTAGCTATGCAAGCTAGAAGAGATGGGTCTTAACACAAGCACCATCTCAGAAGTCTGACTTTCATAGTGTGTGAGTGCACTTTATAGAGGATGGTTTCAGCATTGTGATGCAGAGAAGATGATGTTGGGAGAAGGGTCTGACACTGATGTGGACCCACTCTGCAGTTCAAAATTAATTCTAGGATACTGCTTTATTAAGATCATCAATACTTAAGATCATATCTGTACAACTCCATACATGCACACACACACACACACGTGTACACACACACACACACACACACACACACACACACACACACACACACACACACACACACACACACACACACACATTGACTGCTGTGAGATTAGAACACCCTACCTATCTATGTATTCAATCTAGAGGACAGTACTTGAAGGAATTGCCACTGCAGATGTCTGACTTTTGCATTCTGACAATGTAGTGTAGATAGGATTAGCTTCTCATTCTGTGTCAGAGAAGATATTGTGATGCTGAATGTTTTGTGCCAATCCATATTTGTTGATATGATAGAGTAAGTGCACTGTTAGGGTCAATAATATATGCATACTGATGACTTATGTTAGCTATGCTGTCAGTAATGCATACTGCAGTACTGTGAGTGACTTGCACCCTGAGTTTATGAGACAAACACATTTGTGAAGCACAGGATGGACAATGAACCATCCATGGACCATCAGGTTATGATGACAGTACTTAAACCTTAGGGAATGGTAGTGATATTAGCAATTGTATATTCTCATGCATGGGCAATTTGGACTGTCAGTACCAAGCAATACTTAACATTCCAAAGAAGGGGAAATAAAAAATGGTGATTTGCATACTTCAATGATGTACTGTATGTGGTTGTACATCATTTGTAAATGTCAGTGCTGCACAGCAAACCAAACTGTCCAGAATGAAGTGGTCAGTTAACCACACAATTCACTGCATTTCACATGAGTAGATTAAGCATTTTCCATGTAATGAAGTAATATAATCCATTAACAATACTTATTTATGTTCCAAATCTCTTCCTAAAGCACAATGTTGAGAAATATATTTGCTCGGATATTGGCAAAGTGTTAGTGCATGTGTGATTGTAATTTGATATGTTGAACTGGGACTGTGAAGTAACACTATTTACTTGCATTCATTGGTGTTCCACATATTATATTATACCTTTCCATGTTATCTCCAAAGCTCAATTCAAAAGTGAAGGGTTTTGCTTGCCTTCCCAGTTTGCACAACTGTACAGTGGGGACAATCAGAGTTCTCTCCTGAAAGAAAAAGTGAGAAGCTTTAATTTGATTTGCCTTCTACAGCACAAACAGACATAGCTGCAATGCATGGTCATCAGCACTCTGGACAGTACTTAGTAGAGAAAATCCAACTGTGAACCTAGCTTTCTTTGTAGCACAAGGTGCAAAGTTTCTCCGCTAAATGATAAAGCAGAGTTGAAGCAGGGTTTGACTCCAGTAAATAGATCACGTTACAAATTTTGTCAGAATGTGATTAAATATGTTACCTGGCCAAATTGATGTGTAATATCTACTGAAATAATCTGTCATGCCTACTACATACAATACATGCTTCAATGGAAATCACAAGTTAACTGGGTGTAGAATGTGGTGTAAGCCAAACACTTACCGCATTTTGAAATAACACCTGCAATGACATTTAGCAATCACACAGTACATTTGCTCATTACCAAAATTAGCTCAAATGCTGAAGACTACAACTGATCAAACAGAGGGGGTTTAGACAGATACATAGGCAAATCATTCACAGAAAAGACACTTCTAAAAACAGGCAGTAAGAGTTATATTTAATGCTGTATTTGAACCATTGTTAAGCTGAAACATTAAGTTTGCAGACTTGATCATTATCTCTATACCCCAACAAGGAGACCAGACTTCAAACATGTCAAAATCTTAACTTTGAAGGGACAGTGGTAATGTATTCTGCCGATGGAACCTGTAGGTATTATTCTGCAGCAAAGTAACAACAGCTAGAAAATGCCATGATATGACATTTCCATCCATCAGCGTAATAAACAGTCAGCAGTACAAAGAGGAAACAGAGAAGGGGTGAAGACAGAGACCGATATACAGACTCCTATGAAGGGGTGGTATTATGGGTCATTGGTATTCATCTGTCATGCTCTGTATCAGTAACTGATAGCTCTGGGAATCAAGACGCTGTATGACAGGCAAAACTTGATGAAGACATGAGAAGAATAAATGTGGTTTACTAAATCTTCTTTATGATATGCTTATCTTGATTAAAAGTAAGATGTGTCATGAAACATATAGTAGAAGTACAACTATACAATACAAAATATTGTGACATCCGTTTGGAATTGAACCCATCATGCTATGGTCAAAATAGATCTTTAGACAACTGATTTATATCAATACTCCCCAGAGGATGTTGCACTTGGCTACATCCAATAGTCAAAGAACTGTGACAGTAACTGTTGTCAGTGATTTTTTTGCAGTGTGCCTTTACTCTGCATTCCAGTAATGCAGCTTTAAGTACCTTTGTGTGAGGAGAACCTAACTACTGTGGGTTATGATAACAGTTGACCAGGTTTTGCCCTAGGACATGAACAGCAATTCAATGTCACTCAACACTGGAGTGCAATGCCAAAGTCCATGAAAATGCTGGTGGGAACAAGTGAAGGCTTTCTTAAGGGCTATATCTGGCCATATATGTTGTATGTGATTCTGTTTTTTGATCAAATTAAATGTGTGAAAATGGGGATGGCAGGAAAGTGGTGAAATGGGGAAAGCAGAGCGGAAAACACAGAGGAAACAATACAGGAATTTTCAGGAAGGTAGTGGGAGAGAACCATACCTATCCACTTCTTCACAATATAAATGTAGAAGTATAGACAGAATTTGATGAATTTGAACTGTCACTACACCAAGGGTAGATTACAACAACAGAATAAAGTTGTACAGCCAGTTGTACCAAATCAAGTGTGTCAAGAAGACACATAGGTGAAGCAGAGAGCTATGTATGGGTCATTATTTTTTGTGGGACTGCTGTGTATTTTTTCACTTTTTTAACTTTCAAAGAAAGAGGAATGTTGGGGAAGGGGCTTAGGACTGTGAGGGTCATGTAGGAAGGTTAGATGAGGAAGCAGGTGCAGACATATAGACAGACAAAGATGGTTATAGACACAAAAGGTTGTGGGACATCATTATTGGGGATAGGTAGGGGACATCAGAGGCACACCCATATCAAGCCTGAGAACAGTGGGAATCTAGTTCTTACCCTCAAAACGGTCATTATTGCCTCTTGCCTCAGTTTCCTTTTTCAGTGCTCAATGTGGCATCATCTTGACAATGTTTCAAAGTACCTTTTCTACACGGATGATTTGGGCACTGAGGCCCCTTTCCATTAAACCCTCTACCAGACCTGTCAGTTCTTGTTGGGTGAGAAAATCACCACCTACACCAATACTACTGCCGGAGGGTAGCAGTGCACCATCTGCAGGGCAGAGCTACCTGATGCAGATGGGGCAGGTAGGACAGGGTTTGTGAAGGCAGTGTGACAGCTTGGGACTCTGAAGTGCTGGGTGTTTGCAGTGCAACCTGTGTAGGGATGGTGGGCCGATATGTAGTGGTCAGTCTACCTCTCTGTGTTGCATGTCAGGTTTTGTAAGCAGAAAGGTATGACAACAGAATATATTTAAGTCATATAAAATACCCCCCCCAAAAAAAAAAAATAAGAGAGAAGGGGTAGGGTGAGACAAAAGAGACAGAATTAGATCCATGGCATATCACATGACTATATAATTTCAGACAATGAACAGTTATGATTATCCAGTCTGTACACCTTTGTCACATCCAGGTATGATGGGAAGGTCATACTCTGTTGTACCATTAACTGCACTGCTATGATATCATAAATACTATTTATTACAGTATTGACATACTGCATACATTTACAATAGTTATTTTGCTTACAGTAAGACCTGATGCATGCATAGCCTGTGCCTCTCTGAGGTGGGTTAATCTCTCTTGGTGCACCTTACAGTTCACTGCAATGTACTGAAGAAGAGAAGATGAGAAATGAAAGTATAGTGAATGGCAGTCTTGGATGGTGTGACATCTGGCTATATCCCACCAGATTAAAACCAATTATAGTGACTTTCTATCCTGGGTCAGTAAGTAAGGAGCCTCAATCCTTAACACTAATTCCAGTGTGAGGCTGTTACATAAACAGGAGCAATATTTCACAATTTTCCCAAAAAAGACCACAACAGGAACATGCTCTATTTTCCTCGAACTGGACTATATACCTCTGTCCATTCCAAATATATTCCTTATTACACAGTTCAGAGCAATGTGTCCCAGCTTAAGACCTCTGATACACTCATACTCAAAATAAATTTAAATATCACACATCCAAACATTAATGAGAAAGCCTGACACAAATTTCCAGCTGTGTCCCTTCCCTAAAAATATACCGTAATGCTGCCACCAATCAGAGTGTCTTCATGCCATTCTAAAGGGGTGTCTAATTATGAAAATTAAATATCAAAATAAATGATAGCTATCCCCAGAAGTGGCCAGACTTTCAAGGTGATCTGGGGAGTACCAAAAAGGTATAAGCACTGTCTATTTTCTAAAGAACACAATGATTTCCAGACACAATGTATAGTAATGAAAAAACATTTAATAATAAATAAAATGATTACAAAAATGTAAATCAATAACATTCAATAAAATCAGAATTCAATCACCAGAAATGTAAAATTAAACTGTAGGATAGAAGTCCATCATTTTAGAAACACTTTAACTAGAGTATACTGCCCCTGATCTAATCTAACACTTAACAGCAAGGCAAAGGCAGGCTTACATTTTTTGGTGAGTTCTCTTTTTCCTGGGTGTCCAATGGCTGCACAGCACTGTAACTGACTGTACTTCACAAACTGCACAACACTTGACTAGCTGCTCAGCTTAACAGTCTCAATTGTATTATTTTAAAAAATAACAGTCAAATGTTTGAAAAGTTCTTTTTCCTGTCAATCAGCTGTTCAAATAATCACCTAACAACCAGGAACATTCTAATGACATAACCTACTATTCAGCTGATTCTCCACAGTTTGTACTTTAGAATGTCCCTCACAAAAATGTTCAATTAGAAATGTATCAAAACACTGATAGATTCTTTAAATATTCTGTTTAAACAGGGAAATACTCAACATTTAAAAAACTTCATCTACATTTTCACAATTAGACATGCTGGCATACAATACAAGTTAATCTGCGAATATACACAAATCTCCTGCTAGACATGCTAACACAAATAACAGTATTTTCATTTTCTTCACAGATGGGTAGTGTATTCTACATCATTTAATACAGATTGGTCCATGTACTTACACAGATGAAGGATGTATCAGTTCTAAACTCATCCTCCCATCAGCTAAGGAGTTCCTTCTTGCACTATTTCAAGTCACTATAGTGGTGACAAAAGTTGTCTCCAGTGCGTTGGATGCCAATGCACTGGAGACAGCCTTACCTAACCTGTTTCATGCCTCAGTCTTATAGTGAGACCCACTGTAGTCCCCCTGCAGCAGTCCATGGCTGTAGCACTTCACAAGGAGTACTACAAAAATCTTAGACTCCTCAGCACCCCACCTCTGTACTATAAATATACAATCATCATCTCCTGCACCAGCCATGTTTGCAGAAGTCAAGCAGCAACTCTTAAGTATGAAATGGCACCAAATTACAATCTCATATTTAACACAGTTACTGAACAAACATGCACAACTTTGCCAACTGCATTTGGCCAATGAAAAGCACAGAGAGGAAGTTGCAAATAAACAGGGAGGTATTTTATTAAACAGCAATGGAGGTGTGAAACATGACAATGAGATTTGCCATGTGTGATACTCAGCCTATTCATACTTTTTCATATGGTCATCACTGACAGGCTCAGTGGCTTTGATTGTTATTCTTGGTGTTTTGGAGGTTAAACAGGATGACTCTGCACATGACGTTCTGGAATTACACACTGTAAAAAGCTAGTTGGCCAATGTAGGAATCAATCCTAAGGAAGAAAAATGCATAAACTTCAATCAATGTGATTATTCATCAGTGCTACAGAAGAACTCCCTTTCAACCATGTTCATTACAGACAAATTGTACTGAGTATGAATGGACATATACTCCAGATAGGCCTGTATGTGTGCGACTTTAGGAAATCCTGTGAAATGCATTCCCATGAAAGACGCATTATTACTGTTTGTAAATGTATGTCAGATGGATAGACTTTCATGAGCTGACTAATATATACTGGAGTATGGGAGTGATGGATGCGTTTAAGGTGGAGGTGGGATTACATCAAGGATCAGCTCGGAGCCCTTTCTTATTTGCAATGGTGATGGACAGGTTGACAGACGAGATCAGACAGGAATCCCCGTTGACTATGATGTTTGCAGATGACATTGTGATCTGTAGTGAGAGTAGAGAACAGGTGGAGGAGACCCTGGAGAGGTGGAGCTATGCTCTAGAGAGAAGAGGAATGAAGGTCAGCAGGACTAAGACAGAATATATGTGTGTGTGAATGAGAGGGAGGAAAGAGGAATGGTGAGGATGCAGGGAATAGAGGTGGTGAAGGTGGATGAGTTTAAATACTTGGGATCATCACTTCAGAGTAATGGTGAGTGTGGAAGAGCGGTGAAGAAGACAGTACAGGCAGGATGGAGTGGGTGGAGAAGAGTGTCAGGAGTGATTTGTGACAGACCAGTACCAGTAAGAGTGAAAGGGAAGGTCTACAAGAGAGTAGTGAGACCAGTTATGTTATATGGGTTGGAGACAGTGGCATTGACAAAAAGGCAGGAGTCAGAGCTGGATGTGGCAGAGTTAAAGATGTTAAGATTTGCACTGGGTGTGATGAGGGTGGACAGGATTAGGAATAAGTATATTAGAGGGTCAGCCCAGGTTGGAAGATTTGGAGACAAAGCCAGAGAGGCAAGAGTACATTAGTTTGGACATGTGCTGAGGAGGGTTGCAGACTATATTGGGAAAAAGATGCTAAGGATGAAGCTACCAGGTAAGAAGAAAAGAGGAAGGCCTAAGATAAGGTTTATGGATGTAGTGAGAGGGGACATGCAGGTGTTTGGTGTGAGACAGCAAGATGCAGAGGACAGGAAGAAATGGAAACAGTTGATCCGCTGAGGTGACCCCTGACGGGAGCAGCCGAAAGAAGAAGAAGAAGTATGATGCATGCATATTTCACTACACATATTGTCCTAAACACAGAATTGGGCTATGTGAAGACAAAAGATGATTTTTAAATTAAGTATTCTGTCCATCATAGATATCCAAGTGCATTTTTATTCATTGTTATAATTATCCTTCTTAAACAATTGCACACACATTCAACTGTGTTTCATAAGTAAATCATGTATGAGATATTTTACTTAGACAAATGTAATTATCAAAGCATTAATGAGACATTTTTTGCAATAAACATAGTTATGATAGCCACTTGTATGTAGTGTTACCTTCCTAATAAAAGTGCTGTGAGTAATTGCATTCTGACACCTTTTGTAAAAAATAAGTGTTATCTAAATTTGAACCCTAGATAACCTGTCTTCTATCTCTAAAGTCAGTGCACTTACACCTTGTGCACAGACATTTGCATACCAGGAGGATGTTTTCAGTTCACCACTCTCCGGACTACTGACATCCTTGCATTGCCTCAAAGCATATGTGCATTACAAAAGGCTGTTCAAATAAAATGCTTCACTTTTTACCTTAAGTAGGTAATGTTGATTGCATGCCACTCAACAACAAGCATCTGCACAAAGCATAAAAAATAAAAAAAGGGTATGATGCTCTGATGAAAGTAAATCATACATCTGATGTAATACTTTCCAAATTCCCTTCATACTGTCTGGAATTAACCCTCAGAAAAAATATGTTAGGGACCAAAAGCACTGCATTTACAGCGTCTGCCACAGAAACAGGTGTATTATAAACATTAATCGCTCATTAGAAATACCACTCATTGGTTCCAAAACTGTTTGCAGTAATGACGGTTACTGAAATGAAATTGTTCACTCTTTCTTTCACTTATGAGCCCTGTTTGTGCTCTGCAAGGCAGTGTGAAAATGACACTCACAAAAACACGTGTAACAATTATTACACATGTCAAAATGCAAGCTGCATTTACACATCTTGTGCAAATATTCCAAGAAGCATGGGTCTTCAAGCTGGATTCAAAACTTGCATCCTCTTTCCTCTTTCTTTAAAATAATTTAATTTAACCCATGTGCTATACTGATACTCAGATGTGATGTGGAATTTCTTCTCTTACTGTATTCAGAGTGCTGTAGCAAAGCACACCTATGCAACTGTAAAATGTGCTACTGATGGCATGACATTACAGTTTTCAGTTTGTGCCTTGGGCAGTGGACTCTCATTCAATGCCTTGAAATGCTGCCAGTCCTCAGTGCACTTTACCAAAAACTGTGCAAATAAGCAAACAAAACAGAATATTACCAGTATTAATACATACCAGGGTATAATTGTTAAAATGCAGAATTTTGAAGTTTCCTAGATTAGAGTATGTTAAAAACCCGATCATATTTTCAGAAAATATGCATTAACTCTGTCAAACAGCACACTATCTGGAATTGAACCCTCAACTCAGTGAAATAACAACACAGTTTCTGTTGTGTTTTTTATCCCTCTTTTCCACCAACACAGAACCAGAAATTGTTTCTTTCTCATTAGCATGAACATGTGTAGATCAATGTGATGTCGACACATACTTTATGCCAAAACTGCCAGCTATTTCTTCTCTTTATTTTCTGAGCATATTCCACTCCTTGTTAGTCTAGATTAACTACAGAAATGCAATGTTATGGCCGTTTGTTTGCATCTTTGTTTCAATGTGTAATGTAGATGACCAGCATTTCAGACAGATTTAAGCAGAGAATGAACAATATGCTCTTGGTACAAGGATATCAATGTTGTTAAGGTTGTTCTGTAATTCTACTCTGCATGATACAAACACTTCAGATAGAACAGTCACTTCAGTATTGCTTGTTGCTGTAGTCAGAGTAATCAGTAACACATGCCAGCCATTAGCAGCTAACATGTGTCATTGCTCCTCTCTGCAGTGCAAGAGCATGTGCAGGCAGTCATGTAGCTACCTACATCACATTTACACCCCTGCATCAACTGTTTTTTTTTCTTTGTTTGTTTTTTTTTTTTGTTTGTTTTTTTTTTTTTAATTTGGGAATGCTAATGATTTCACACCTCATTTACATCTTCACAGTGCAAGGAGGGTTGAATCTATACTATAGAAAGGTAATGGTGTAGCTATGGAAATGGAAGAAGGGGAGACTAGTTATAGACAGATCATCACTGCTGGTTACTTGGAGGAGATTGTTCTACAAATAACCGCATTACTTCATAAGTTATGTTTTTCCTCTACACAAACTGCTTACATGTTCAAATATTGAATGTATTTCAATAAGCAATAGAAAAAAGAATTTTGCAACACATGCAATTTTAGAAAAATCACTGCTGGTATGTTGCACATATGTCAGTTCGTTCTGTGCTGTCCAGCTTAGTATGTTTACTTCACAGTATTGTGTTATCATTTGCTATTGTATGACTGCCTCAGCTATGTGGGTGACTCATTTGATAGAATGGATGACACACTGGATCAGCCAGTGTCTGTGATGCTATGCCTGCTGGGGGAGGGCTGGCAAACACTTGTCTGTACAGCCATAACATCCTTTGGTGTTAGCTGACAAGGCCATGCCAGATCCGTCGCCCATACTGGCGCTACTTTCACTGCTCCATCAGTGAATAAGGTGTCCACAACCGCACATGGTAGACTGTGGGGTCTTCTTTCTTGATGCAGTTGTGAGGACAGCTTATCCAGTAGACATTGTTTGCATTCATGTAGTTCCCCCAGTTTGAACTGGGGATGTGAAAGTGACAGTACAACTCCTGACAGAGGTAGTTTGCATGGCTGGGAGTGACAACACTGACCAGACAACTCTAACATGTATGGCTCACACCTGTCCCACATGGCAAGATATAGTGTTAACACACAGCTTGATTGTGTTCATGCAGACACACAAACATTTCACAAAAAAATATGCACACATGCAAGGTAAAATAACATTAATGTTGATTGGGATATATTTCTTGTTAGTGTTCCTCAGATATTTCATACTTTAATGAATATTCTGTGTTTCATACACACTCACTACTTTGGTGTCACCCTTGGCCTACTGCACCCCCCCTCACCCTGTGACAATAATGATGGCTGTGCCATGGGCTTTGAAAATTTGGGTTTGACTTAGGGTTGTATATATGTCTGATGCTCAGAGTAGATGAGTAAGACACTGACAGTATGCAGGTAGTTTAGCTTCTTACACATTGTTTCATATACTACAGGTTCCACACTTACCTTGACATCACTGCAGTTAGGAGTCATGTGTGTCGAGGTTATTTCTGACTGAGTTTATACTTACACAGACACTACATGGGTAAGTAACATTTATGGACATCAGATGGCATCACTTTTAATATTTGTATGTGCTTAAGTTGTTATATACATTTCTTCACTGGTGAGTGCATGTGCTATCAGTTGCTTCTTAGTTGTTGAGTGTGAACACTGACCTTTGAGTGTTAGGTGGTTAGTGTGCATGCTGTTCTTTGCCTGTTAGCCAGGGCAAGGGCATGTTGTGCACACCTATGTCTGCTGGCTATGTCTGCAACTGGAGGTTCTCCCTCAGAATCCTCATCTATATGTGCTGGAGATTCTGCCCCTGGCTGTGGTCCAGGAATGTGTGGCCCTGGCCCTTGCTATAACTGTTGCAGCTGTTCCCTTGATATGATATTGTGCAACATTGCACAGACTGTGAGAATTTCTGCACAGCTGCCTGGGTCATACTGTAGAGCACCCCATGTCATGTCTAGACAGCAGAACCATTACTTCAGCATGGCAAAAACATGCTCTATGATGTTTCTAGTTTGAGCATCAGCATTGCTGTAACCTTTCTCTTGGGTGTCTGTCATAAGCCACAGTTTCAGTGCATAACTTGCATCAAACAGGACATGGTCTTATGGAACATCTCCCCTAGCACGCCTTCTGTACTGCTGTGAGGTGTGCCATATTTGTGAGTTAGGGTAACTGCCTGGATTGCCTGCACAGACATTGAGAATGATCCCTCAGGCATTATAGACAACCTGGCAGTTGAAGACGTGGAACCCTTTCCTGTTGATGTATGTTCTTCCCTGTTCACCAGGTGGAGCTTTTATTTCTATGTAAGTGTAGTCTATGGCCCCCAACACTTCAGGGAATTGTGTTACAGTATAGAAATTCTGCATTGCTCTTGCTCTGCCCTCTGGTGTGCAGGAAAAATAGATGTACTACCTTGCATGTTGTAGCATACCATTAAGATATTGATGCAATATTCTGGAGGCTGAGTTCTGTAACAACCATAGTATAGCCCCTGTGGGTCTCTGAAATGTACCATTAACTAATATCCTTAATGTTACACATATCTTTGTTTCGACTGGAACAGGTTCTCCTCAATTTCCTCTGCATCTAGGGTGGGGGTAGCAGAGGTTGCAGAGTTCCTATAGTGTTTCCCTATTGACCATGTATTGCTCTACTGTTTCGATATCATGCAGCCATGATATGTTAAATGGAGAATGAATACTGTTCTTCTCCTTAGACAAAGTCTATCAGCAGCAGCATCACCAGCATAGAGTTGAGCTTGTTGCACATACACACGCAAGGCAGAAGCAGCAGCTCCTAACATTGCTTTTTTTCTAAGTGTGATGGTGACTGTATTGCAATAGGTTTTGGTGTTCACGGCAAAGGGCTATACCATCTCTACACAGTTACTTTATAGCTTCCTGAATGACTCTGCCATCCTTGATTGATCAATTAGCATGAAATTGAGCAGTTTATACTCTCATTAGCATACTGTGCTGCTTACCTTTTTGGCATCTCTACATGATGTGTAGAGCTGTTTAATGAATACAAAACAGTGCACTATCCTGTGTGTGTGCATCATGGAGTGATGCACACATGATAGCAGCACAGAAATTAGCTGTTCATGAATCTGGCCCTTTAATTCAAATACGTACCACTTCTATTAGTATTAAATACTGTTTTGCAAGGTCTGGAGCAGTGCTTCTCAAATTACATCAGTAGTTCTTATTTCCAGTCTGTCATTGACCACCATTTTTTAAATTACAACAAAAAAGAATTGCAAGAAAAATGAAAAAAAGACAAAATACAAGCCTGTGTTTTTCATTATTAGATTTAGACAAAAAGTATATATAAATCAGCATGAAATAATTAAAAGATTTCTGCTAATCAAAAGTTGTCTGCTGAGCTCAGTCATAAAACACATTAGATTGACTTTACAACCTTTTATTACAGAACCATGAAGGGCAACTAATAGTGATGCCATAAATAATTCCTATGCAACATATCAACAAATGCCATCAAACCATCACCTCAAGGCAGTTGGTGTAAACTCACCTGGTCCGGCTGCCTCTTCAGAAAAAAGCAGGTGTGTATTCCTAGTTACCTTGGACCTGGTGACAAACCCATTTTACTCATACTTACAAGCCACATACCCCTTGATATGTCCACCAGCCAAATCTGGGTCCAACTTCAGGAGAGCTGAGGTTGCTGAATAGGAACTGGGTGAACACAAGGGGGTGAAGCTATAAGGCCGCTGCCTGACACTGTATACAGGATTGGTAGGGAGGGTTGATGTGCCTGCTGATGGATCTGGCAGGCAGGAACAGAAGCACTCCATTAAATGGGGAGTGTACGCCTGCAACTCACCCCCTGATGATTACTCATGGCTCATGGACAATGAGCTGCTACAGAGTAAGTCACCATTGTCCACTGAAACAAGTCATAAAATACACCAGATTGACTTTGCAACTTTGTATTATATAACAGTTAAGGACCCCAGTAGTGATGCCATAAATAATTCATATGCAACATATCGACAAATACCATCAAATCATCACCTCCAGTCGGTTGACATAAACCCACCTTTTCTAGCTTCCACTTCAGAGAAAACCGGGTGCATATTTCTGCTACCTTTGGCTTGGTGGTAAACCCATTTAGCTCATGCTTGCAAGTCACATACCCTTTGATGTGGCCACCGGTCAAATCTGGGTCTAACTTAAAGGGAGCTGAGGCTGATGAATAGCTGCACTTGGGATCACAAGGGGGATGAAGCCATAAAGCTGCCGCCAACCCAGCATGGCATGCTGTTATCCCCCACCCCCAAATCAATAGCCTTGCATTAAATTCTGGGTTATGGAAGAAATCAAGTTAAACTTTGAAACATTTCTAAATAGCAACAACCATACCCAAATTAAACAAATCAAAACCAATGCTATTCAAATGAACATAGTCCAAATCATAGAAATCTGACTCCAGTCTATCAATATCACTGTACTCAATCACCTGGAAACCAATTTACTAGCTGCTGATTGACTCTCTGGTTGATAAAATGCCTCCCTCTCTCAATGTTACTAGGTCTTCTAGTTTCCTTCTAGTACAGTCTCAGGATGACGGCAGACTGGAAGAAAACTACCTTCAGATACAGCTGCCGCAAGTGGTCCATATCAGATAAGGTTCTGGCCAACAGTATTTTCTTAGGACCTTCATGCACATCATTTCTCCCAAGGTGAATTATTACAATGCCTGGCAACGCTTCTTTCATGGTAATCTTATGCCAGATTTCCCAAATTGAAACCAACTAAGACCAGGGAAACCAAAAGAATGAACTCTCCAATGATTACCATCAAAGGAATTTGAGTGACCAGCCAGATGGCCAAGGCTCGAATTAATGCTCTCTGAATAAATGAATGGCCCAAGAGCCTAATGGCCTCCCTCCCTGTAACAGAAGTAAAAATTAATGCTTTATGTATGACAAAAAGGCATCAGAGACTCACCTTCCCATTCTTTGAATGACCTTCACAGACTGCCCTTCCACGGCCAAGTCTTAGGTATGACCTATCCAAAAGGAATGTGAGGAGTAACCTTTTAGATGAATTTCATTTCCTGCCAAGGTCTGCCTAAGAAATGTATTCATCTCTGACAGTTAAACAGCCTGCCCAAGGCCTGCATGAAAACCAAGCCTGACCTTTTCTCTGAGGGAGCAATATTAAATCGCAAACTGACCCAATGAATGGGGCAAATAACTAGTCCACTGGTCTTGTCAAACAAGATTTGCTGTCATTTACTAACTTGGTCAGTCTTGGATTTCTTTAACCAAATCATAACAAGCTCCCTGGTGATGATAGGATCCTCCCAACAAAGGTAAAGGAGAATCTCATTGGCATGGAAACGACACACATACAAAGATGTGAACAAAGCAGCTATAGAGACAAACAAATGAAATTTACCCATGGTCCTACAGTCCTATAAAGACCTTGAATAAAAAGGGGAAGGAGTTGTCTCCCAGTAGGATTTCTGGAATCCTGGGAAGGTTGCTGCACGTTCTCTAGGCTCTTATGTATTCTCCCCATAACCCAATGTCCTGACACAGCCTGAAAGCCAAAAAAAAAAAATCAATCTAGCCCAACACTGCAAGATATACTCTGAGAGTTTTGAGTGAATCCCAATGGCATACCTGGCCACAAAAAACTGAACAACAACTGTACTCCCCATGGCCTGGAACTATGGATCAAAGACCTGCAGAATGCCTTGAAAACCTGGAGGGATGATGAATAAGCTTTCCTAGTGTTGCTGATACATAAATTTGCTAAAACTGATCCTGTTATTATAATGCTACAATGATTCAATTAGCCAGACTCACACAGGAACTGGGAGTACCCTTTGGATCCAAATGCATAGCCAAGAGGCGAAACCTGGCAAACTGTTACCAGAAGAGACTGTCAGCTATAGGATTAAGATGACCAGTGACATGAACACAAGAAAATGACAAATTAATCTCTAGACTCAGAAAAATTAAAAGCCTGATGACCAAGTGGACCCACCTGGACCTGGGAGAATGATTTTTGACAGTGTGAACCACTGTGATATTATCTGAGTGAAAAATGATCCTCTTGTCATGTAATTTGTCCTTCCTTAATATTACTGCCACCCAAATGTGAAAAATGTGTAAAAAAACATAATGTTCCTCCTCTTCTCTCCAGACCAGCTTTCTGGCCACCTTTCAGCAAACCAGTTGCCCATGAAATAATGTCCTCTGTACTGGAACATCAGCCACCTCAGTAAAAAGCTCAAGGTTGGTAGCAGTGGTCCAAGGAGACTGACAAAAAGAAACTCCATTGAACTGTCTCAAGAATGTAAACCATAATGGAAGGTCATCCTTAACCTGTCTGATCAGCTAGACAAGGTGGTGTTTGGATCTGTTTCCTTTTAACAAGTTAGATATGGACAATAGGAAAGTTCTGCCTGGAGAAACCATCCTACAGGCAAAGTTCATCAAACCATGTAACTGCATAATGTATCCTACTCTAACACTGCTGGAACCCAAGAATCTGCAAAGTAACTGACGAATTTGTTGAAGTTTGAGTGTAGGAAGCTTGAAGGAATATCAGTGGTGTCGACCTCTAAAACCAAAAAAGTTAGGAGTCAACTCGGTCCTTCTGACCTGTCATCGGCCAATGGTACCCCCAACGTGGTGAAAAGCTGCTTGAAAATGGGCATACCTTCAAAAGCATCATCCTGACCCTCCTCCACTATCAAAAAATCATCTAGGTAAAGTATGCCGACTGCAGGGGGCTTGTTATTGCCAGCACCAATGTAAAGCTGTGCTAAGTAGTTTGAATGTTTCACAAGCTACAGCACACACCCATTATCACTGCAGTGTCAAAAAATATTTTCCTGTTGAACTAAAAACTTAAATAAGGCCAATCTTCCTGTCTAATGGGCAGAAGATAGAAAGCAATTTGGATAGCCATCTTACAGAGCCAGGAGCAGTATAATCCATGATGACCTCCACCACCTGATCCCAAGAAGAGTAGTGCCTTTTGGTTGATTTTGTGTCAATAAAATCGTTGACTGAATCTCCTGCTGGGTGAGACAAGTGATGAGTCAACCTGAACTCACCTTCCTCTTTCTTGGGAACCAAGGCGATAGGGGAAATTGTAAACAAAAACCGTGAAAGGGATAAAAAGGGGCCAATTGTCCTGCTAGCTCATTGCTCTTTCTCTATCAGCCTAGCAGCAATCTGTTCATGTCCTTTGATGGACAACAAATTGTTAAATAACTTAGAATTAATGGGGCTGTGGAGTGAATTTGAAAAACCTTGGGGAAGGCTTTAAGAAGGGTATCTGCTGCCTTATAATCTGGGTAATCTGACAGTAAGTGGGATAACCTATCTAGACAAATGGGGGAATAAGCCCACTGCAGTGCATTCGGGTCCCCTACCAAGGCTCCTCCTGTGTCCATAAAAAGGTGGCATGGGATGAAAGAAAATGCTGCACCACCTACCAATCTCTCCATCTGTCTGAGAAATAGAAAAAGACAACCTGCCCCTGTGCAACAAGCCCCAACACCTGGAAGTAATGACCTTTCCCACATCCTGAATACAAGTGGTTGTATTTGCAAGCTAATCAGATACATTTACCATGATTGAATGCCCAGCAAAAACCTTGTATTTTTTTATTAACAGCCCCTCCATCAATGCCTGTAGCTGCCTCCTTGTCCATCCTGGCACTATATGTCAGGATGCCTTGACTCCCACCTGAGGGAACTTTTAATAGCTTTCAGCTTCCTGAAGCACTGATCATAATTCAACCACCCAAAATCCCCTTTCACATGGTGGGCTTCTCTTATAGTTACAAAATAAGCTAATAAAGGCAGCACTTGAATGGGGGTCCTCAATGATCACACCTGTAAATAACACAAAATACATAGACTAATTATCCCAGTTCATGACTGGTGTCCTGGCTGATGCCTTCTTCCCATTGACAGCTAAGACTGCCATCAAGTCCTTGTTAGATATGTTATCAGCATCCAGTATGCATTTTATTCCTTCATTGTCCACCTCACAGAAAGAGGTTCTCCGGTTCGATTCTCGGCTGGGGTGCCTTCTGTGTGGAGTTTGCATGTTCTCCCTGTGTTCGCGTGGGTTTCCTCCAGGTACTCCGGTTTCCTCCCACATTCCAAAGACATGCATCTGGAGCATTTCTCCCCGGGCCTCCACTGAAAACAGGTTCTGTGGAACCTAGTCGGACATTCCCGGTCAACAAATGTTAAATAAATAAATAAATAAATAATATCTACAAACTCCACTTTTATAATTTTGTCTTTGACCTTGATGGGAACATGTAAAGCCGAGGGCAGCTATAGGTTCATAGGTTCATAGGTAAGTACTAGGCTATCCTAGGGCCTATACAAGCCTAGCCAAATGAGGTTCCTTGGCTTTCACCACCCAAGAAAATTATTTTCCAGTGCCCCTGTCTAGCAGAGCCACAGCAGTGTTCTCCAGGGTGAATTTCCTATTTCCCATCCAATTGTCAAGATTTCTCTTAAAGAGGGCTAATGAGGAGCTTTGCTTGACATGAATGGGCAGCCTATTCCAGAGCAAGTGAAGTCTCTGGGACAGGAATCTATCCCTCCAGAACGTTATGTTTATTGTGGTGACAAGATTTAGGTCCCTGGAGCATGTGGCTCAGAGAGACTGGGATTTCTTTAAGTGTAGCATGTCCAGCAGGTCTGCATTATACATGGCTTTGTACGTTAAGCAGAGGTTGCCTTTGAGTAGGCGATATGTGACAGAGTAGAGTTGGAGTTTTTTGAGAAGGTTGGCGTATGGCATCTGTTTGAGGCCAGTAATCCTCTTAGTAAGGTATTTCTGTGGCTTTTCCAGCTGTTTCAGATGTCTTGCAAGGTACATGCCCAATGGGGCATTGTACTCTATGATGGGTCTAATAAGGTATGAGTAGAGAGGAATGATGAACTCTCTTTTTATGAAGGAGAATCCCTTTGTGATAAGGTGTGCCACGTAGAAGGATTTCCTGACTACTGTGGTGATGTGATTATCAAAGGAGAGACTACTATCTACCTGTGTCCCAAGGTCTCTTATCACACTTTCGGTGTTTAATAGGCTACTGCCTATGTGGTAGTTCATGGGTATGACATTTTTCCCAAAGGGGATGACAATGCACTTCTTGGCATCGAGCTTTAGGCCATGACTTTGACACCAAGCATCAGTCTCAGTGAGGCCTCTTTGTAGAATGTCCACATCCTTAGGTGAATTGATTATGGCTCCTAATTTGCAGTCTTCAGTGAATTTCATTAGCCAGAGACCAACTGTATTAGCCTGTACTTCAGAGAAGTAGATACCGAACAGGAGAGGACCCAGGACCGAACTCTGTGGTACTCCACTTGTTACTGGTCTGAAGTCAGATTTGGAGTCGGCTACTTTCATTGTGTGGGTTCTGTCAGTGAGCCAGTTGGCCACCCATCTTGTGACATAGGGATTTATGCTTAGTCCAGTGAATTTATTTATAATGCCAGAGTGGAGGATGATGTTGAAAGCCTTGGCGAGGTCAAGATAGGCTGTGTACACCACCTTACCCTTGTCTATGGCTCTGGTGATTACTTTGAAGAAGTCAGTCAGGTTTAGGAAGCATGATCTACCTTTTATAAAGCCAAACTGAGTGGGGTCAAGAGTTTGGAGGTTACCTATGTCTTTGTTTATAAGCTCTAGGATGATGCGTTCCATGGCCTTGCAGACCAGGCTCGTCAAGCTAATGGGGCAGTAGTTCTCAGGGTCTGTGATGGCACCCCATTTGTGGAATGGGATAACTGTCACTGTGCACCATTCCATAGGCACAAAGCCTGAAATGAAGCTATGGTTTAACATGGTACTTAGGTGGGTTGCCAGTTCATTCTGTAGTTCGTGCAGAAAGCAGCCAGGCATGTTGTCCGGTCCCATGGATGCTGTGTTCTTGGCTTTGGAGAGTGCGGTCTTTACCTTGGCAGCCATGATTTTAGGGAGTTTGCAATCATCCAGTATGGCAGTGGACCCTTTGGGGGGTGAGGGGGGGGTGAAGTTAGCACTGAACCTGTCTGCCAAGATGTTGGCAATATCAGTTGGTTCGGTAAATGTAGTGCCATTGTGCTGTAGTTCATAACAGATCTGAGTATTGCCATTGAGATTCTTGACATAGCTGTAGAAGGCTTTGTGGTTGTCTTTAGAATCCATGGTGATTTTATTTTTGTAACTAGCTTTGGAGGATTTTTATGAGGGATGTCAGCTTCTTGCTGATGCTGACCAGGGAGTTCCTGCAATCAATTTACTCTTTTTTGCAACTGTTTCTTCCTTCTGTTGTAGAGCTTGTTTATGGCAGGGGACCACAAGATTGGCTTCCTTTTTCTGGAGGATAGTGTCTTGGTTCTGTTGGGGATGGTGCGGTCCATGCACTTGTGTATGTGCTTATACAGTGCATTTGTATATGATTCATCAGTCGTGCAGCTATTTTCCATCTGTGTTGGTGTAATGAAGTTTGCCACTTCTGACTTAAGAAGCATGAAGTTGGCTTTGGAGAAGTTTTTATAGTGGTTTCCTTAATGGGGAGGAGGGCTGGGATGTAGATATCTAGAGGGATTAGCATGTGGCCATACCTGACCAGCGAGGAGTTGGCCACTGGCGTGGAGCATCTGTTACCCATATTGGTAATGATGAGGTCCAGGATGTTACTACCCTGGTAACCCATGGACAAGCTGGTCCAGGGCATTGGAATTGATGAATTCCAGAAAACATTGGGCAAATGAGTTAGTACATGAGTAGTTTTCCCACTTGATGGAAGGGTAGTTGAAATCTCCCAAAATTAGGGTATTGGACTGTACCTTGATAATATCCAGTATATCGAGAAACATGGAGTGGGCATCCTGGGGCATGGCGAGCGATCTGTAACATGCTACAACTTGAATTTCAGTCTTGCCCATTGTTAATTGTACTTGGATAATTTTGGAGGCATTATGTTGAGCAACTAGCCTGGAGGTGTGGATATCCTTTATGAATATGGACATGCCTCCTCCTTTAGTAGTTCGGTCCAGGTTAGCTGGCCAAAAGGTGTGGTAAGAATTGTAGCCTAGTAATGCAGGGGTGCTCTCTGGAGCCTTAAACCAGGTCTCTGTCACTGCACAGATGTCGATGTTCTCCATCTTAAGGAGACCCTTGAGTGTGTGCATTTTGAGGTTTAGACTTCTAGCACTGAGTTGCTCCATAAAGGACAATATTGGTGATACACTCATCAAAATGAGGTGGGACCTCTCTTTCTGAACCGCCAACCTCCTCGGACCCCCTAAGCAAGTTGGGTAAAGATAACTTCACTACCTGGTCAACATCAGTACCTACCTGCTCAACAGGATTCAAAGCTGTAGAGGCAACAACATTTCTCTCTAAGACTAAGTCAAACAGCCTAACTCTCACTTCTACTGGCAAAAAAAAATATAAACTCATCTAAACAATTATCAGCAAATTGACCCCTACCAATAAAATTAAGCCCTGTAGACCTAACAGAGAAATTACCTCATTCTTCTGTTGATATGTCAGATGAGCAGGAAGGGGTGACCCTTTGGCTGGATGCATCTCTGACCATCTTTTTCTGAGCCTTCTTACCTGGAGCTGGTCCTTCAGCTGTGCCCTTCTCCAAATTCAGCAAAGGTCTCCTCCTGGAATTCAGGCTCGGCTCATCCTTCCCTACCATTTCTAAATCAATTAGCAAGCCTTGAAGTTCCTGTGATAGACAAAACCATCACTCTTTAATGGACCATTGTGAGGTCTTCCCTGGTGAGATCTAACCATAAATCAGTCTCATTCAAAGTTACTATTACAGCTGACCCACCCCTAGCACCAGCTAAATTAAAAAAACTTTTCCAAAGCAGATTATAACCTCTTACAGGATGGTATAAATAACTTCACCACACCTTTCCCCTCAGATGGAACTGGCAACTATGCCGAGTTCTGCACAAATGCTTTATAAAAACACTGAACAAGTGCATTGACTCAGCCGTACCTGATAGAACCAAAACAAGCTGCTCAAGGAAGAGCAAACCTCTCTGGTGGACAACTGCCATTAACAGGCTTTACAATAAGAGGAATAAATTACTGTCTAAGAGTAAGAGGGAGTGAACCTGAAATTGGAGACACTCCCTCCTCAACTTAAACAAGCAAATAAGACTTCTTGTGAAGTCCTCCAAAGTCAACTATGAATCCAGATAAGCTTCCTCAACTAAGGACAACCATAAGGTGTTCTTTACTTACATCAATAACATAAAAGGAAAGGCCCAGATTTGCTTTGAACTGGTGGATAATGATACCACATATACCTAGCCTGTGGAAATTGCTAAACTATTAGTCGACAGGTTCTGTGAAAACTTCACTCCCCTGTCCCACCCACATTTACCCCTACAACCTGTCCACTACCTTGTATCTCTAAAGTGCAGGTCATGAAAGCTCTCTCTAAGGTCAAAAACACAGCATCCATGAGACCTGATAACATCCCAGTCTACATCCTACATGGGGTAAAACAAGAATTAGCAATGCCATTGGGTACTCTTTTCAATCATAGTCTAAGCACTGGATTCATCCCAGCTGAATGGAGAAAGGCCAACTTTATCCCTTTGCACAAAGTGGCACTTCCACTGTCACTGGGAACTATAGACCTATTAGCCTGACTAGCCTTATCTGCAAGGCCATGGAAATAACTATCATGGACCTTATCAACAAAGATATTGGTAACCTCCAAATACTCAACCCTACTCAATTTGGATTTGTCAAAGGGAGATCATGCCTGTTAAACCTCGTGGACTTCTTCAAGACAGTCACCAAGGCTATTGATGAAAGGAAATCTGTGCATACAGCCTACCTAGACTTAGCCAAGGCCTTTGACACTATCCCCCACTCAGGCATAATTGACAGGCTCACCCAGCTAGTTATCAACCCGTATATCATCTGATGGGTCACTAGCTGGCTCAGTGATAGAACCCATATTGGCAAAATAAGGGACTCCACTTCAAACAACAGACATGTAACCAGTAATGTTCCACAGAGATCAGTGCTGGGACCTCTACTGTTTGGAATCTATTTCCCAGAGGTGCAAGTTAAAACTAAAGATCTGTGGCTGACAAAGTTTGCTGATGACTGCAAACTGGGAGTGGTCATAGAATCTCCAAATGATGTCAACATCCTACAAGGGGGTCTTACACAAACAAATGACTGGTGCCAAAGTAATGGCCTTAAACTCAATGCAAAAAATGTATTATCATCCCTTTCAGTAAGAGGGATGTTCCTGCTAACTACAACATCAATAACAACACCCTAAGTACGCACTCAGTGTTGAGACAACTGGGCACACAGGTTGACAGTAACCTTACCTTTAATCACCATGTCTCCACAGTGGTACGAAGGGCATTCTATATTGCATATCTCATAAGTAAGGGCATTGCCTCCAAAAGAAATGGAAGTTATAACCTCCCTGTACTCTTTCCTCAAAAGGCAATAAATGAGTACAATGCCCCTTTTGGTATGTACCTTTCCAAGCACCTGCAGCAATTGGAGAGACCACAAAGGTCCCTCACAAGGAAAATTCAAGGCCATCAGCAATCGGCCTATGAGGATTGTCTGAATCACTGTCACTTTATTCAGTTTCATAGAGACTACTCAGAAGCAATCTCTGCCTTGCATATAAGGCAATCTTTGACCCTGCTTTATTGAAAATACTGCATATCTATAAGTGAAATGGTACACGGGTTACTTATTCTACTGGCCCTATCCTGGTATGTGACATTAATAGAACCTGCTGGAGAAACAGACGTGTCTCCCAGAGGTCACCACACCTTTGGAACAGACTCCTACTTCATGTCAAGCAGAGCACCTTATTGGCCCTCTTCAAATGCAGTCTGGATGACTGGATGGGTAACTGTAAATTCACCCCAGGGGGTTCCACCTGTGTCCCTCTTGGACAGGGGTGATAGGTGCTGATCATGGAAATAAGGGTAAAACTTGGATAGGCTTGTAAGGGCCCTAGGGTCATTAGCATAGTAACCTCCTATGATTCTATGATTCTGGGACTGTACCATAGCTGAACCTGAAAAAAAAAGAATTACCACATGGAACAATACAAAAAAAAGTAGGGAAAGGAACATATGCCAAACTAAAAGCCACATGAAATTCCAGTTAATATTAAAAAGATTGGAAGATTGCATTCTGGGTTGCTGTGCTGCTCCAAGTTTCTAGAATGTACAGCCCTCAGGATGTTTCCCTGCTCATCCTTTCCTTGAAAAAATGCCACTGTGACTAAAATCAACTGAGCTGCTGTGGGGGTTTCAGAATGCCATGCCATATCCTACACAAACCACTCTGCCAAACCAAGGATTTGTGCAACCTATGAATCAGACACTGAGGTAAACATTATATACTACCGGTTATCCAAAATGCCAAGCCCAAAACTTAATAAAATATGATACTAACAATATAACTTTAGTATAAAATCATTGTCCTCAGGATACCAATACACAAATAATTATATAATACCATTGAATCTTTGCACAGTCCCCACTACAACATAAAAACAAAATTTGACTATATTCCCCATAGTCAGAAAAGTCATAGTCATAGTGGGAAAAGTTTTGAAATGATTTATTGTGGTCTCATTTTTTACATCACAAAATCCTGGCATTTTAACATGGGTGTGTACACTTTTTATATCCACTATGTGTGTGTGTATATGTATGTATATATATATATATATATATATATATATATATATATATATATATATATATAGATAGATAGATATAGATATAGATAGATAGCCGTATAGATATGAAAATTATTTACTTAACATAACCCCACAGCCACCCTGCTTGCCTTGTGATAAATTTACTTATTTTATAATTATTTATTTTAAAAACATTATTTAAATTTAAATAAATAATAGCACAAGCTATCAGCACTGTACAGATGACTAAACAGCCACCGTACAGCCAATAATCCCTCACCATGACCTCCAGCTCGATCACTACCAGCTGGCTCCCTCTTCATTCTTCAATGTGCCTCCTAATGGATCTGGCAGGCAGGAACAGAAGCACTCCCTTAAACAGAGAGTGTGTGCCTCCAACCCATCCCCCCACCCCCAATGATGACTCACGGCTTGTGGACAATGAGCCATTACAGGGCAAGTCGTTGTAATGTAAGAAACAGGAATTGCTTACATTAATCACCTGTAATTACATTTTGTATAAGCACAGTGAATATCAGTACTTAATTTTTAATGTGACATGCTTGTTTCTTGCTTATTAACTTATCTAACTTAGGTTGGATTGATTACATCACCACTTATAGGGGATAATGTAAATGTAAACTGTTTCTATGTTTTGTTTAAATAATTCTCATAGAACAGAAACAAGTCTTACAGAGGTATGTTAATGGGAAGAACAGACATTAAAGCAATTTCAGAAAGCTCAGAATATTCACTTTTAATATTTATCTGAATTGAGGCAAGTGGTCCTATATTTTCAAATGTCATCTTCTATCCATCATCAATAGCCATTTCCAACAACTTGTCATGGGAAGTAATATGCATTTATTTATTTATTATTTATTAGCATTTGTTCTTTCGGAAAGTCCAGCTGGGTCTAAAATACCCATTTTCAGTTGAGGACCAGGGAGAAAAACTCCCAAGTACCTAAAAACCGCATTCAAATCCAGTCAAACTCCAAATACATTTATAGTACAGTAAGATGACATCGAGTCTTCAGCGATTTAATGGTTTACAATTTATAGTAGTAGTTATGAATAAGATCATGCTTCAGACAAGGGTAAAATAACCATTATATAGTTAACAAAGATCTGGAAAAATAGCTGAGAAAAAATATACAAGAGATAATGAGTATGCACTTTGAAAAGGCAAAAAAGTTAGAAGGCATATGCGAATATACTTTCAAAGAGAAATCAATTACAAGGCAGTAATAATACAAGATGTCTTTTGAAAGAAAGGTGGCATGACAAAATGATAGAGACAAAGTAGTAAGGATGCTTAAGACATAGCGAAAGAGAGAAGAATGTCTGGACATTCAAAACAAATGGGAGAGAAGGAGAGAAAAGAACAGTAGAATGAAATATAGATATATAAATTAAAAGGATAGATAAGTGTAGGTGAAAGGAAGAAAAGTAAAGAATATATAGGTGTGTACTAGGCTAACAGCCCTGGAGCCTATATAAGCCTTGCCCAAGAAGATTCCCTGGCATCATGCAGCCCAAAGTTAGTTCCCAGTGCCCCTGTCAAGCAAGGCCACTGAAGTGATCCCCAGGATGAACTTCCTATTGCCCATCCACTCGTCAAGATTTCTCTTAAAGAGGGCCAGTGAAGTGCTCTGCTTGACTTGAATGGGAAGTTTGTTCCAGAGTATGGGAAGTCTCTGTGTTAGGAACCTGTCCCTCCAGCATGTTCTGTTTTTTGTGGTAATGATGTTTAGATCCCCGCAGCATGTGCAGGGAGGGATTGGGATTTCTTTAGGTGTAGCATATCTAGCAGCTCTAGGTCAGACATGGCTTTGTAGGTCAAGCAGAAATCACCTCTACTATGGGAAAGGATTACTGTGAAAGAGAAAGCTCCTATTTTTCTTAATCTGGTTTGGACCAGGAGAAGATCTATGCTTTACTGAGGAATTCTTTTAATATATGTTTGATGACAGGAATATTGGGGTTTAATCAAATATAAATAGAAAAATTGTTCCAAGCTTTACAAACTGAATAGGAATATAAGCTTTTCTAAAAGATTTATTTGGTTGATGCAGTAAAAGGAATTGTTTGTCTTCTGATCATAATGACCTTGTGGGAGTATAGGTTTGAAGAACAGAAACTAGGACAGGGCAGGCAGTAGGTTTGTAGATAATGTTATGTGCAGATAACAGTTGTAGATAGGTAAAGTACTGTAGTAGTTCAATTCATTTAAGTGATTGAAGGGGAATACAGTGATAGGTACAATGTGTAGAGCTATTTGCAAATTTAACTATTTTGTTGTAACAGAGTTCAAGTTTTGGTTTGTCTGTCTTGTATGTTGTTGAGAATCAGAACCCTTTGTAGGCATGATGGTAAAAGGTTAGTACTGCCTAGTGTAATTCTGCTAGATGTGTTTAAATAAGGTGTATGCCTACAGAGCAGCCACAGTTTGTGATGCATTTTCTTTAATACTGTTCTAGATATAGAAATCAAATTTAAAATTGTAATCAATTGTTATGCTTAGGAGTTTAATTTACTCTATTATTTTGGGAGTAAGCTTTAAAATGTGGTTTATAAATATAACATGATGGGGGAGGGTGAAGAGAACAAGTTTGGTTGTTTTATGGTTGAATGACAGTTGGGACTCATTAAGCCCTGTTTCCGGAGCAGACAAAGGTTTTTAGGTCATTTGAAGTAGGTGAGGAAGGTTGTTTGAGGAGCAGATAATATTTGAGTTATGTGCATATTGAATTAAATAGCTTTGGCAGGTTATGACTGAAGGATTTTGATAAAAATATTAAAACGAATGGAGACAAGGATAGAACCTTGGGGAACACCAGTGATGGTTGGTAGGTAGGGTAAGAGGGAGAATTGATATTTCATGGTTTGCTGTCTGTTGGATAGATAGCTAGAAAACTAATTGATAGAAGTAGAAGAGAAACCAAGGCCAGAGAGTCAGTGCAGAAGTTTGGAATGGAAAACAGTATCAAAAGCTTTTGAGAGGTCAAGAAATAATGAGGAAATCATTTTGATAGAGTCTCTAGTACTGTTTACTTTGTCCATGAAAGAAAGTAGAACAGTTGTGTCTACAGGCTGGCCTGAAGCCTTGTTGAGTGGAGGTGAGAAGTTAATTTTGGAGAAGATACTTTAGGAGTTGCTGATGGACATGTTCCTCTAGAATTTTGGGGAGATGGGATAGGATGGCAATGGTTGAAAAGTTTGATACATCAATGGATTTATGTTCTTTATGCATTTTAATTATGAATGACTTTTTCCACAATTTTGGGACATATGTTTCAGTAACTGATCTATTGATTAGAATGCTGACCAGAGAAGCTTTAACATCTGCAGCCAGTTTAAGATGTCTATCTAGACAGTTATTGGTGGAGGTTGAGCTGGGTTTGAGCTTATTTAAGAGTTTTTTATGTGATATGTAGTGACTAGCTGTAGAGATGACATCAGAATATTTGTGGTGGAGTTTTGAGTGGACTGGTTTGGAGAGAGGATGGATGTGAAATGGAAGATGCATTTTGAGGTGGAAATGCTGTAGGAGAGGTATTTGGAGAGAGTACTGAGTTAAGATCATGTGTGGTTTGGGCAAATAAGCAAGTCTGCTGTTAAGATCACATCTTTAAAAAGTTGAGAACAAACTGCTTTGTCATCTTGCTGAAACACAAAGAATCCATTCTGTAGTTCAAACACTCTTGACAGGCCTTCTCTGCTTGATAACTAACATACTTCACCAAGCAATACTAGCTGTTTATGATTAGCTTCCATGCTATCACATAATAAAGAGAATAATGTCACATTTAATGCATCTGCCTTTACATAACGCACCATTTTTCCTACTTCACTAAGTATACTGTTTAGTTCAGCTAACATATCTTTTTTCCTTGCAGGACTTTCTCGATGAAAAATCAGTGTTGATTTACTGTCTAGTAAACGCTCCTCAGTCTGGCAGTCCTTGCAGCTACACAGTTGGAACACACTCCTACATAAAACTTAAAAGTCCAAACTGCATTTGTCAGCAATGTAATCCATCAAAGTTTTATATAGTTCATAATGAGTCATGTTTGTCGGCAGTGAAGCATAGAATAAAAATTATTCCTCTTTCATGTTCGAATTTCACATATACTAAAAGAATTGCCAGCTTACAAATATCTGTGCAATCATCAAGTTGCAAAGAAAAGTACTTTTCCAGTTTTATCTGTTCTATGAGTTGATCTTCCATACCATTAGTCAGTTCCTGAACACCTTGCACTGTGGTGTCATTGGAAAGTAGTACTTGGGTTACATTCTTTGCCACAGACTTACTCAACAATTAGAATCAAACATCTCTGATACATTCTTTCATTAATCTCTCAGAAATTGTCTATTTTTTTTATTCTTTGCAACCTGAAGTGCTATGCTATATAAGGAGGCAGCAAAGCACTAACATTGATATGTGAAATATTAAACATTTTCTTCTGCTGGCGTTTTAATTCAATAATCTTTCTTTCAAAGAACTGTCATGGTTTTGAACTTATTTCTTTATTTTCGCATGCAAACGCCTTATATGTTTTGATAGTTTCATTGCTTCATTAACCAGTACTCTCCACAAACAACACATTGTGGTTGGTTTCAAAATCAATCTCATTGTATGAGAAAAACTAACATGGACTCTTAATTGGTCCTCATAGCTTTGGAATCACTTCCATAGTCATCATTTGGGTTACTGCTACATTCAGAAAATATATGTCTTTTCTTCACAAAAATGTGCAGTAAAGCTTGTTTTGCCATATGTAAGTCATTAACACACAAGTTTTACTTTCCTAATTTGCATAAGCATGTTATGCTATAAACTTACTCAAAGGTCTTCCATTTCTTCACTGAAACTTTACATTTTACTCGGAATAGACTAGAAATGTGAGCCAAAATCTGGGACATTCTACAAATTAAGGGTTAGTTGACAGACATGGACACAGTCCACACCCCACACCCCACACTCCAACCCCACAGAAAAGTATTTTCACAACTCTCATCCTCTTAGTCATTTTTATCTGCAGACATATAATGCCTGCAGAATGTATTTCAAACAGACTGATAGAAACACATGCATAGCTTGCAGTCTCTTAGCTCAAGAATCAGAAAGAAAGTCAAAAATAATGATATGACAAAGACCATAAATATTGCTTCTGTATGCTTAGGAAGTTAGAATAACAGGTTAAAGTAATGCCCTCACAAAGCTGTTCGAGAATTGTCATAAAAAATCACAGATATAGCCAGCAACCTCTTAGTTCAAGAATCAGCGACAGAAACAAAATAATGGTATGGCAAAGGCCAACAATCAAAAGATGAATTTTACATATTGCTCCTATATTCATAGAAATTTAGAATAGCAGGTTTTACATTCACCTGTTTTCTGAAGGATACATACATACATACATACATACATACATACATACATAGAAATATTTCAGGCATGGGCAATAATGCCCTTCTTGCCTGCCACTACACCAAAACAGTTATAATAAGTGTCCAGGCTGTTCTTAAAAATATCTAAGCTAATGCTTGCTTTAATGTAATTTGGTACTCTGTTCTATACATCAACTACTGTCTCAGAGAACCAATTAGTACACTTCTCGTTCATATTAGAATCTTCTACGTGGGATGTCTGATGATTCTCTAGTACATTTTGATAACCCCAAACATTCCCAGAAACAGTTGTCTCTGAATGCCCTATATACCTGAATAAGGTATCCTCGAAAATTTCTGTTTGAGATACTGTACAAGTTTATATTATATATTTCAGGCTTTTATATTAACTTAAAATACTGCATCCATGCATGCTTTTGGTATGTTGTTACTGTACTCTTTCCAATTTACTCACATTATTTTTCTTATAAAGTTTCCATATTGCTGTTCCACATTCAGGCTTGGGTCTAATGTAACTAACAAATGAGAATTTCATCATTTCTGATTTCCTAGACTTTATAAAGCTTTTCATATAGCCCACAGTTCTATAACTATCATTAACCAATAAGTTGATATGATTAGAAAACCTCAGAGCTGGATCTATTCATGCACCCAGGTCCTTGCATGAATCTATAGTTTCAATCACTGTGTGCTGTATTAAATGATCATGTTTCAAAATATGTCTCCCAAATCCTATATGCTTAGTTCTTGATGTATTTATCATTCTATTATTCTCCTGTGCTCAAATGGTCAATTTAGTCAAGTTCTTTTGCAGACATGCCCTGTCTCTAACTAACCCATGTAGGTTTACCAATTTCAAGTCATCTACATACTGACTGTGGAACATCTCAGATGAAAAAGATAGATCTGAATGATACAATATAAACAAGTATGGGCCTAGGACAAAGCCCTGTGAGACACCTTGACTGTAATTTATAATGTCACCTGTCCAATTGCTGCACAGTACCTGCCATGTCTGATTTGGAAGCCATGCAGCTATCCCGTTTATCAAGAGTACATTAATACCTAGTTGTTTTAATTTATTAATCAATTGTTTTGTGTGTGACCTTATCAAATGCTGATGTCTAAGTCCATTAAAAATGACATCACAGCACATGTTTTCACTTATAGCTGCTATTATATTGTTATAGAACCTCATGTTGCAGGTGGTTATAGATCTACATTCAACATATACATGCTGATATATGGTTTCAATCCCACCCTTTAAATTTCTGACAATAATTTTATCCAAAATAATCTTATCCAGTACTTTTTCACAGCATGAAAGTAAACTCATGGGTCTGTATGACTCTAGGTTTGTCTTTTCCCTTAAAGATAGGCTTAACAAGTGCATGTCTTCAATTTTGATAAATCTCCCCATATGTAAATGACCTAGTGCATAACAAATATAATGGTACTGTAATTTCATGTCAAAATGTTCTTAAGTCATTATTACTAATTCTGTCTTCTCAGTGTACTTTGGATCCAGTTACTGTAGTTCTTTTTCAATATAATCTAATTTTATTTCATTCTTTGAGGTTACCTAGATTTTACTAGGACAATTTTTCACCCCTTTTGTGGACTGCTTTGCTTAAGACTCTATAAATATATTTTTGCATTCTGTTGTGTTTGGGAATACATTTTTTAATCTACACACTATCATTTTATATGTATTTACTCCTACCACATCTTACATATATATCTATAAAATGATTTCCTATTATGCTCAATATCTTTTATAAATTTTCTTCAAATTTTTCTTGACCTTGTCTCACGCTATGTTTAATCGGTCTGTCCAGCTTGTTTATTTCAGTTTTTAAAGTTATTCTTAGAGCTCTTGTCCATTTCTTATATTTTTTTATCTCTCATCTTAGTCAAGTATCTTGTTATTATGGAAATATATACTCCTGATGTTGAGTGCCTAGATACTGATGTTAAACTTTTTTTTATTTATTTTTTGCACTTAAACATACTCTCTTTCAAAACTTTCCACATTCTCTCTGCAGTTTTTCACTGAACACCTCACTCCAGTTAGTATTACAAAGTGACTGTGTTACTTCCATATACTCTGTTATTAATCTACTGTACATTGGTTTAGATTTTAGTTTGGCAGAATTATCTTGCCACAAATTAACCTTTATAACCCCATGATCACTGCACATCAGTGGTGGTAAAACTTGAGTTGAAGTAACAGTCATTTACTTATAAACACAAACAATGTCTAGTATGTTCTGTCCCCTGGTAGGTTTTTTTACAATCTGAAGCAATTGTTGTTCCTGAAAATACATTGTGAATAATTTCCTTATTAATGTTGTGGAATCAATATTATTCCAGTCTGTTTCTGGTAAATTTAAATCCCCAGATTATATTATTCTTCCCTCCATCCTGTGCTTCATGCAAGAAATGTATGAATTTCTCTAGGCCATCCGCACTTGATTTTGGCGGCCTATATACACAAACAATAGATCCAGGGTTGTCTTTATTGTCAGATACACAATTCATGGTATTGGTGCTATCCTTGAACATGTAATAATCATAGGTCTCATAAAAATCTTTAATCCCTATCATAGCAACTCCACCTAATTTTTGGTTAGAATATCTCTTACAGTAAAAATATTTGTGCCCTTGTAGAACTGGTTTCCAGTCATTGTTCTTTAACCATGTTTTACAAACAATAACAACATCAGTCTTGTGGGAATGTAGCTAATTTTCCAATAAAAAATATGTTATTAATAATGCTCCAAGCATTAACAACCATCAGAGATGCATGAAATATTGCTACTTGTGAACTGTTAAATTTTCAGCCCAGCAAAAAGCTTGTTTTGGGTTTATCAGATGCTGCACTATATCTGTTTTTATGTAGGTATTTACTCAAAAAAATTGTTTCATTCCTGATGGCATGACTCTCCTTTATATATGTCATTCGTGAAGAATATGTCCTAACATCTGTGCAAGCAATGCTATTTATAAGTTCCCTTTTAACATTCAGAGAGTCTTAGTAGATGAAATAATTTCTACAAACATGAATACAAGCAGATCCATACTTCCTGTTCTAAGACCTTTCTCACATCCTGTATTTTTGCTACTGGTGAGCATAACACTATTTGATGTACATTATCTTCTCTGCAAATGTAAGTATCGGTTCCTCTAATAGGCAGTCTGAAAATCAAATGCCTGTCATTTGTCTGCTGTCCTAGTTTTCAGAAAACAGAAATTTTATAAGGGGCAGACTAAAAATATGAGACAAACACAGGGGAATTTAGTGGAATAAGATATAATGATAAGTATGCCCCCCAAGTAAAGTACTCTCAAAGCTGTCAGCTATTTTGCAGTCCGTCATTTTTAACACAGATAGCCTGCCATGACCAGCAATTATAGTAACATTGTTGTCTATTTAAATTTCAGATGACACATTAAGAAAGTAAAATGATAAAGTAATACCTTCACAATGTGCTTCAAGCATTTTGTAAAAATACAGGACTCTTAATTCAAGAATCGGGGACAAAACCAAAAATATTAGTAACAGAAAGGCCAACAATCAGTGACAAATTTTAAATATTTTTAAATATTTTAAATAGTTCTTCTATAGGATTATAAAGTTAGTATAACAGTTTAAAGTAATGCTTTCACAATGTACTTCAATCATTTTGATATAAACATCACACAGTCTCATAACTCAAGAATCAAAGACAGAACCAAAAGTACTGGTAAGACAAAGGAAAATAATCAGAGACATTTAAAATATCACTGCTATAGACTTTAAAAGTGAGAAAAACAGTGTTTCATTAACATATATTGTCTAAAGGATATGACGTCTGAAACTCAAGTGCCTGTAATTTATTGGGTGCAGTCCTCAGTATGATAAAACAACAATTTTTACAAGCAACAGACCAGAAATATGAGTCAAAAATCAGGGTTATGTGCCTATGTCACAAGTGTCAACTCAATAAAGGTGCAGAGGTATAAAGCTCTTACTGGACCTTAGCAATGCTGATTCAGTTAACTGCACAGGTGCTGGAGGGGTCACATGGGGAGGAGGATGGCAGTGAACAGCCAAGGTCTTGCCCATCCTGGGGGAAGGCAGCCTAAGCTCACTACAATAAAATAGCATCACTGGCCTGCTAACAATTGTTCCCATATTTTAAAAGATTCAGGGGACTGTCTTAGGAAAATAGAGGAAAATCTATATTCTGATCAGTTAATTTTGGCCACAATAAGCATTAAGGATTTATTCACCCTGATCCCCCACGAGGAGGGCATTATGATGTTTTATGACTTCCTATGTGGACACACTAGCATTAGTCATTCAAGAATCTTGATGTATAGGACCTCATTCTTAAAAATAATTATATTCTTTTTTAAGGTCAATTATTCAAGAAAAATTCAGGTGTGGCCATGGGGGCAGCATGCACCCCCTTATTCGCTAATGTTGTCCTTGCCCAGTGGAAAAATACCTTGTTATTCATGTCTGGACATTTTAGACACTGTAAGTTCTACGGCCATTACTATGACGACATACTTATCTTCTGGGATGGCACGTACGATGAATTACAATTTTTTAAATTCCAGTACAAGTTTCCTACAATTCACAATGGAAACCAACGAAGAGAGGATACACTTCCTCGATATCACCATAGCTAAAGATAGGGAGAAGCACACATTGACTTCCTCCTTATATTGGAAGCCAACATATTCCAACTCCCTTTTGCACTATAACAGTGGGCACCCCTTACACCAAAAGAGATCTTTGGTGAAGGGGCAGGAGGTTAGGTTGGCTAGGATGATTAGTGACTACCAGACATTTTTGGATGAAGTGAACATATTACAAGATATGTTAATAAAACGAGGGTACACGAAACAGTTCACGGAACCTATACTGAATGAAATGATAAATAAGAGGCTAGAAGGGTACTTTTTCCCATTGTTAGGAAAAATAGCCCAGGTAGAAAGGAGAGGGACAGATGATGGTCTTGGGTCTAGAAGTGAAAAGCCATTTAAGGCTGCATTGGTACTATCATTTAACCCCCTTTATAGGAAAATAAAAGATATAATCTACCAGAACTGGATTTTGTTTGATTGTGACCAGCACTATAAAAGTAAGTTGGGTGACAAACCATTGATTCTGTACAAAAGGGACAAGTCAGTTAAGAATTTACTAGAAACAAGTTCCTCAGACGAAATTAAAAGTTGCATGAGGAAATGTGGCCAGTGCACACAATGCCCTTATATTATAAAAAAAAATGAAGTAATCAATATCCTGGGTTATGGAAGGATATTCCTTAAACAAAGGTTAAATTATACTAGTAAATGTGTGATATATGTGGTTATCTGCCAGCAGTGTCAACAATTTTACATAGGGAAAACAATTAACAGTCTTAATAAACAAATCTATCAACATAGGTATGACATCAAAAAGAAAAACATCAAAAATGCACAGTGGAAACACATAATGGAGTTCCCTGAACACCAGTTTAAATTTAGCGCCCTAGAACAAGTGTGTAATAAGGGGGGGGAGGGCCCGATGGATTTACTCCTTGAATACAGGGAGCTTATGTGGCAACTTAGGTGTAATGCCACTCACCCCCCAGGGCTTAATGAAATGGTATCTATTTCTAGCTATTTAAAATTAAAAGCGGATTTTCACAAGTGAGGTCAATGCATGACAGTTTTACAGTGGAAGTTTATGCACTATGTCTGTTTGCACATTATTTTCACTGCTCAAAGCTTTTTAAACAATTCTAGGTCAGTTGTACATTTACTAACTTCTATTTTCTGAAATTAGAATTTTGTATGTTTTAAAGAAGACGTTGTATTGTTTGTGAAAAAAATGGGTTTATGCGTGGTTGCTGCTTTAAAAAATATGGTGGGAAGTTTAATGATATCACAGGATGTGATGTGGTTTTATCTATTTAAACTGCTTTGAATGTTATCTTGCTTATTCTAAAGAAGTCTTTTGGCTCTACAGATGACGAAAGCACTCACATAAAGTGATTTTGTGGAAACCTGTGCACTGTATTGCTCTATTATATGGTTCTACTATTTATTTAATGTACATAAAATGTTTAGAACAATGTCTTTATATCCCTTTTCACACACAGTCTATGTTTATTGACCAACTGACAACTTGGCTGATGTAGGAACATTTTCTGACCCATTACTAATGGATTTACTGCACATCAGCAAATCATATGGCATCAGAAATACTCAGTCTAGGGATCTAACCTCATCTGCTACATCAACAGAATTTTATGGAGGGATAAGTATATCTCACAGAGGATACACCTGATGTGGAGCAGACTATCCATCTACATAAAGCAGAGATCATTCCTGTCCATATTCAAGAGCAACTTGGATTTATGTATGGGAAACAGAACATTTACCCCAGGACTGTCCTCTGTACTACTAATGAACAGAAGCAGTTCCTAAATGCTTTATCCCATGTATGTGAATCCTCAAATTATCTATGCTATACTCCCAGTTATTCTCATTAGGGGTAACGTATACTTATTGACTAGAGGCCAATCTGCAACCAAATGGGCTAAGTTACTTCAAGTACAAAAAGGGAAACTGGCTAGGATTAAAATGCTCTCATGCTAGCCAGCCTAGTACTTACCTGTGAATCAATTAACCTGTGAACCTTTTCAAGATGGAAAATTGACAGGCAGGACAGACTCACAGACTTGCACCCTGACATGGTAAAATCATTCTTAGGCAAGACAGACTTCACTCAGACTCAAACAAAGCCACAACTCATGGGCAGTCCCATGGTGCATGGTACTTGCTTCACATGGGCTGCTGGAATCATTGGCAGGCAAACTCATAAGTAAATATTAAGGAAGAAAAACAATGCAAGTACAAGCACATGGATGTGCGTGCACGTGAATATTAATAAAAAGTACAGGTACAGCAGTATTAATAAAAAATGCCTGCACTGACCACATTAATTAAATAATGATCAGCTATCTACTTTGCCTAGAAAAGGAACATTTGGAGATTTGCTTCCAGTACTGGTGCTGTTCCCCTAACTTCTCTCAATGCTTGACTAATCCAGAAAAGAATACTAAAAAGAAATGTAGGACTGTAGCCCAATCTTTACAGTTGGCTGTATGGTAACAATGAGAGAAGGTGTATTGTATTTTTAATAAAATACTGCAGTATTATGGAGGGACATCTGTCACTGATAAGCCATTGCAGTGGAGGAACCAGCTGGCATCATGTCAGTCAGACATCTGTCTTACAAAATCTGCTTTTTTTTCTCTTTGGTTCATGGAAGCCGGGGGTAAGAAAGGCAAGGATAGGATGCAAACTTTAATGGTTGTTAAAGTCATGCTATAGGTGCTGATCGCACAAGACAAGGAGACAACTTCGATTTTTTTAGGTGGCACTGTAGGCATTAGTGAACTCTTGTATAAGAAGTCTGCAGTCCTTTTATTTCTTTCCTGTTTAAAAAAAATGGAATATTTCATAAAAATAAGATTAAAATTGTCGCTCAATGGCTGTGAAATACTAGTAAACATTTCATGGACTGGCAGAAGTCAGCACACCACTCACTGGGTACCGCTGATGTGGAGAGCATTATGGCCTATTGTATACCATAACAACAGCACTACATCCATACCAAAAACCCACTGACTCAAAATTCAGCTTTTATTGCAGTGTACTATGTTCCAACATCTCAGGTGTCATATTCTGTGTCATTGTGATAATCCATTTCTGTGGTACTACAAGGTAAAAGCATATATTGCTAAAAATGTTACTGTCATCTTCCACTCTGCTTGTTACAATATCTTCATTTATAATTGGCCAGACAGCATCATATTGCTTTTTGTTTGCGTGGTCAAATACTCAGGTTATATAGATGACTTGCTAATGTATTGCTTTTCTTTAAAAATTACAGTGCATTCAACAAAAGAATAGTAGTTCAGCTTTATCCCTCAACTGTAATTTGAGATGTTCGATAAATCTCTATGTAAGGTACACCTAGGCTCTTCCCAGACATCATATGGAGTCTTTGAAAATCTTAACCAGCTCTGTGGTGTAGATGGATAAAGCCCTGACTACACTGCAGGATACCCATGTTCAGTTAGTGGCAATGATGGCAGTAAGAGCTAGCCAGGGAGGAAGGGAGTGAAAACCCACCGCTGACTTACCCATACCTGCGTGAAGATGGGAGTGTCAGCTGTAGATTACTGACATGTAGAAGGGGCACTAGAAGGTTACATTTTGGAGTTCCAAAGACTTTTGAGCCTCTGCTCCCTTACTGCACTCAGGGAATGTGAAATTGGCAGATGGATACATACTTCTCATCAGGAGGAGGAGGAGTCAATTACTGGCCAGGGACCTACAAAGGTGGGAGGTGTGGTTTCTATGGGAAGAGTATAAGCCACCTCCTAGGACCAGCAAGTGAGCCCTGTCCCTATCACCTGGCTATTGCTGGGGAATTGAAGGTTGATTGGGGTTCCTGGCAGAAGCAAGTGAGATTTATGTCTCTCACCTAGTCTAGTAATACCTAGCTCCTGTTCCTCTGGAACACATGGGTTAATTAGGTGACCAGAAGTGCCATCAAGCAAGGTCTTGGATGGAAGCAAAAAAAAAAAATATTGGCAAACTGTATCCGTTGGGTTTGTACCTCTTGCAAAGACTTTAATCAAGGACACTGATTTTTAGTTTTCAAAATAATGAAATTCTCTTTTCAACAGATGAAATCTATGAATTATATCAGTAACTTTAAATGTAATTTCCAGTCATTACAGTGACTTAATTATAATGCTTTTGCATAAATATATACTGAGAACTAAAATGTATTCTAGGCTCACTCTCTAATTCAATCTAACAATATTATAAATAATAAATATGAACAGAAATATATCTTGTGGTAAATGGTTATCTGATCAAAAATGACAAATTTTGAAAATCCCATGTTTTTTTTCAATTCTCATTCAGTCCAGTTTTGGAATTTACTGGTATTTTTTCTAGGAAAAAACAGAAATCAGTGTCCCTAACTTTAATGTCATCTTAATAGGATATTTCAGCTAAAGTTAGAAAGTTATACTATCTAATTGTAAAGACAGTCCCCAGGATTCACTAATCCTCCGTGTAAGACTAGATTAGTCTTACATGGAAACAGCAGTCTAAGAGTAAGACGGCAGCGTGCCATGCATATTAATAAGGGCGCGCTGCCTCAACTCTAAGGCTAACACGGAGCATCAACGAGTGCAGGGGGCATGTCAGACTGCCGAGCAGTCCAAAAATCCACACCTCTGCAAGTCTTTCAATTGGGAAATGTCAACTTACATGAGCAAGTCTACTCAAATGAGTACATACCCAACACTACACTCCCCCACATTCTAAACCCCTGTACAATTATAAAATGTAAAACTTTTTTTTTTTTTTTTTATTATTCCCGATATAGCTGCCCGTATTTGCGCGGGTTTGCCCATTGCTTAGCTACAGTTAGCAGTTTAGACATCAAAGAGGATAATAAGAAACGTATATGCAAATTAAGCAAAATAGCGATTGCGTAGTGACAGAGCCTTCACACAAAGAGAAAGCATTCCCAGTGCGAGTCCCACCACTCCCCTTTCTATTTTCTGTTGGAAATCTGTATATAAAAACAATTCCTGACATTTATCATTTAAATTTTAGTAAAAAGTATTGAAATGGCCTATGTAGTAGTTAACAAATTATATATATATATATATATATATATATATATATATATATATATATATATATGTATATATATATATATATATATATATATATATATATATATGTATATATAAGAAGGTGAAATGGTTATGCATACTGATGGATGCATAAGTAATGTATCTTAAGCAATGTGAAGCACTGCTAAGCAAAGTTTACCAGTATTAAGCATATTTAAATGTAATTGCTTGTAGCTGAGCACTGCGTTAACTAGCGCAATGGTTTTGTGCGTAGCTGCACATCGCGCCAACTAGCGCACGCTGTTTGCATGAAGTTGCGCTGCGCGCTAACCAGCACAACATCGGGCAACGACAAGCAACGTAGAACAACGCTGAGCAACGTAGAGCAACTTCGGGCAAAGTTGAGCAAAGTCAGTAAAACACAGCCACATCTCCTAGCCTGTCTGGCCAGCAATAAAATAAAAAGCAATGACAGGCATCAAACCCGGGATACTGTGCACCATAATCACAGTACTAACCACTAAGCCATGACAGCTTTTCATAAGCATGCACTTGCAACACACACATACATATCAATGGAAGTTTACCCATTGCTAAGCAGGTGTGCCTTCAGCTGAGTTTTTTCAAAACTGGCCAATCACAAATAAGTGCTGGAAATGATGCATATTTAAGCTCCATAGGTGGCAATACTTGCCATAACTTGTTGTAGCTCCCATCTGCAGGCTGCAATGGCCGGTGTTGGAGAGGGCTCTCATTTTAGAGGACAACATTGGGGCATTGAGGAGTCAAAAGTAATGGTTTTTCTCCTTGTCCATAATCATGAGGATAGACTCCTGCGGGGCTAGTACCAGGGCACCCAATACAAAGTGGAAGCCTGGGACCATCTATTTTATGAACTCACCAGTGCCACAGGTGTCCCTTGGACTGGTGAGCAGGTCAGACACCACCACGCAGACCTAAAGAGATGCAAGGCGGATCAACTGGACCAGTGGATCCAGGAGGCCCGTGGGATTTAAAATGCCCCACTACTGAGTAAGCAGCCATGGAATTAAGTATGTAAGAATTGCTATTCTAGTGTATACTATGGATAGGTATGTCTCAATATCACTTCATTTACTTCACAGCTGCAGGTGTCCATGCTGCGAATCAGCAAGCCTATGCAGATAGGCTGCTAAGGCTGCACCACAAGGCAGGTTAGTAATTATTCTGCTTGTACTGTTATGTAAAATAAATGAGAGAGCCTGAAAAAAGTGTTTTAACACAATAAATAATTCTCTAATAATTATTCTGCATGTACTGTTATATAAAATAAATGAGAGAGCCTCTAGAAAAGTGTTTTAAGTCTTTAATAAAGGCATAATTCCTGGAGTGTGTCTGTGTCATTTTCTTTGGTATGATGTTGTACTCTTGCATTATAGAAATAGTACTGTTGTATTAAGTGCTGTTAATACACAGTTGGGTAGGCCCATATAAAGTGGATGAAGGGAGTGCCAGTAGCTTTTAAGCATATTTACAGTCCTCAACTGTTGGTTCATGCCCAGCATGTACAGGTTAATCTGGCACATGAGTAGCTTGGTATTGTGTTCTCCAGAAATGTCATTGTGCTGGCAGAAATCTAGGGAGCTGTTAACATATAACTGATAATTTCACCTAAACATATCTAGATAAGTATAGGAAAGTAGAGCTGTCAGTGTACCATCTCAGCAGTAGTGTGTCTGAGCAACTCACAAAATATGTAGCAGTAACATCTGCATCCAGGACAGTTTGTATGTCAGATACAGCCCATGTATATAAAGATCTAGCAAAACCCATTTCACAATTTAAGGACAATTGGGTAGTGTAATAATACATGTAGGGGACATATAACTGCAGTTAATAGGAATGTAGTGTAAACTAGAAGGATATATAAGTTGTTAATGGAGCTATCATTTTCCACCCTACTGTATGTGCATAAAAAATGCAATTCCACACCTCAATGGGTATGTCTAATCTCAAAACATTTGTTGGGACATATGTCCTATTGGTTTATAAATATCTGCACTTATTTCGATGCATGTGCCCTTTTCAAATACCACAATATTGGTGGTCTGTTGCCATCAATTAAACCTGCATGCTGTTGTAATGTCCACTGTTGTTCTATATATGCATGTGTCATGCTTGCTGTTCAACTGTTGGAACTCTGGTGTGTTGGGTTAATGGGAATACTTCTGCATGCTATTATAACTAATTGGGAATGCTGTTGACTGTTACTAACCCATATTTTCATTAAATCCTCCTAAACATAGAACGTATGGGAAGGCCGGTCCCAGCGGACCCACCTGTCCCACCTCAGCTGGCGATGGCACCTGGCACCAGCAGGTCCGGTGCCCAGCCTGGGACCTCCTCCTCCACTGGCCCCGTGCCACCTTCAGGTGGAAGCGCTGCAGGGGATGGGCCTCGTCCCCCCCGTGCAAGCGTGGGCGGAGGAGGGCCACCTATCACCCTCCGAATGGTCCGGGCTGTAGGAGATCAAGCGTTCTGTCGCTGATCCTCTACACCAGCTTGAGGCATGGGTGAGCCTGCCCATCCTACGCAGCCCTCAGCACAGCCACCCTCTGGGCTGTGAAAGTGCAGTGGTGACTACCCATGGGTGGGGATCTCAGTTCCACTGTTGCCATCTGTGGGCTCATGGGCTTGCGATTTCCAAATATTCTTCCCCGTCAATGGTGTTCACCCACCACATTTGTCATATTCCACCCCTGTATGCATCTTGTTTGTCTTGTCTGTTTACCTCCCCAACCTACCTCCCCAAATATACCTACTTCCCCTACCCCACATTCCCTCTCACCTGAAAAAAAAAGGGCAGTCTGCTCCCAAAAAAAAAAATATGCCCCATACATAGCTGCCCATTTTCCACACATGTACGCTGGACACATAAACTGATATTTAATTGGCAGTACAACATACTTTGTTGTCCTCACCCCTCTCACAGTGGTTGAAGATTTCATATTTCCCTCCAAATTTATTGCATATGCACAGCTGTTGCTGTTAAAGAAATGGGAAGCTATGGACCTTCCCTGCACCCGTCCTGCACATCCTGAGCTGTTTTCTCTACTGTCTTTCCCTCTTTGTGCCCCTTTTTCACCACTTTCCTATCTCCCCATTTTCTTTTCTTTCAAAGAAATGAGCGTGGGGGTTAGCGGGAGTAAGCACTTTTAAGCAGTAGTTAGCGGGTTTGCACGAGTGTGTGCCTGTGTGCGCTTGTGTGCGCTTAGCTAAGCATTGCTAAGCATCATGCAATCCCGTGCAAACCCTCTTACAACTGCTTAAAAGTGCCTTAGTCACTCTGTATGTCAGGGTCCTTGTTTTGCTCAGCAGCAAAATAAAACACCTCTGTTAGTCTCAAACCCCGGATCTCGTACACACTAGACTGCATGAAGTACCACTAAGCCACGGTAGACATACAAGTTGATGCTGAAATAAATATATCATGCATCAGAATGAGTGAATGTAAAGGAAAAATAGGAATGCCATAACACAAATCTTGTTCTGTGGATCTTTACCAGCAGTTGTTGTGGAATTGCATTACATGACTGTGATAAGAGAACCAGCCATTCTAGCAGGAAATAATGTTACAGCAGCACTTTACAACCCCACACAGTATCATAGCAGGACAAACACTGGCATATCTGATTAGGGCAGAGGCCATACTTCCCAACTGTGACTAATTTTCAGGGATGTCCCTGATTTTGAAACAAATTTTAGCTGTGTCCCTCTGAATCCCTCTGAAAAGTACTGACGTTAGGCAGAAAGGTGGGGAATTACACTTAATGAATAATGCCAATAAGTAAGAGTTAGACACTGCTTGTACTTCAGAAAAGGTGTATTATTCCATATGCTCTGGTTCTCTCAAAGTCTCAACTTAATGTCTCTAATATTTTAAAGGTGTACCTCACTTTTACCTACTTTTCCCTGAGTCTGTTCATATATGTACCTGAGTGTTTGAGTGGCCTGGCAGAGGCAGAAACACACAGGCATATCAGCTTTTCTGTTGTTACACACTGTGCAAATAGCTTTGGAAGGAGTTCCAGAAGCATACCCTTATGTAGGAGTACAACACTGAAATACCAAAGGATGTAGCCATGTACTGGTAGCAACGAACTGTGACAATACCATTGTTCCAGTGCTGAAAAGACCGGTGTGGTGCACAGACAAAGAATAACAGGCTAATCTCTGGCTACCATCTGGATAGGTCCACAGTTGGGAGCTACGCAGACAGACTACTTGCCTTGATCAACTAACAGGTACACAGCAACCCTTTAAGTCCAGCAAGATAAAATTCACACAATAATACATAATGCTCTCTGTACTTCTGCACCCCTACCCAAATGTACAATATACCTGTGTGTTCTGGGTCTACCTATGATGTAGGTAGGCATACTCAGCACTGAAATTTTTCCAGTTTTCTTGAGCAGCCTGTGCTAATGTCAACACTAAAAAAGCACAAACTGTTAGGAAGTGAGTAAATTAATATTCACAGTATAGCAGTTCACAAACAGTTCATGTGCCAAAAGAATACATCTCAATAACTACTTTTGTATGGCAGTTAATTGTATAATTAGAAAAGAAAATACATACTCCCATGTATCTTGTGTTAGCATTTGGAGGGGTGAGTACAATTCTACACTGACAAGTGTGTACTGGAAGCAGCAACATTCAGGTCTGAGTACAACATTCAAATCACTGGCTACACCCCTGGCTTCAGATATAAGAACTATAACAACCTTCTGACTTAAACAACGATGTCCACAGCAAACAAACATGATCTCAATCTTGGAAAGCTGAAAGGGCTACACCTACCCGAGTTAGCAATTTATAGCATTGGGTTGCTATGACAGTGATTACTGCAATTACCACACAGCAGGCTGCATGCAATTAGCAAATGGTGGCCACCAATTGATGCAGAGGCCATCACATGCACATGTGCAAATACCAATAAAAGCAGGCTGTAATTGCTGCCCACAAACTCAATCACTCTATTGTAGAGACTGAGAGAGAGAGAGAGAGAGAGAGAGAGAGAGAGAGAGAGAGAGACAGTGAAAAGCAAAAGGAAAACGGAAAATAAATAATACCAACTCATACAAAGGAAAGGTTTTTTTGCTTGTGTCTTTCGGCTTTTCCCGGTTAGGGGGTCGCCACAGCAGAACTCCGGTCCGCTAATGATTGGCAGTTGATTTTTACGTGTTGAGTTGCCAGCCCTAATGCACAACCTTTAACGAAGGTACGCCCATTCACGCATGTCTCCACAGAAGACGCTCTAGCTGAGAATCGAACTGGACAATGTCTTGCTGTGAGGTGATAACGCTACCGCAGCACCACCACCGTGGGTATACAAAGGAAAGGTATGTAACAGATATGTATTTACTGGCATGTAGTAGATGTTTTTGAAGAGTACTCTACATAATGTGAACCATTCATATGTGGCAGCAGTACGTATCTATGCACAGATGTCCTGCTTAACTACTGCCATGGACAATTCAGTGTGTAGCTGTGTGCAGTGGGACATAACTGTGAAATATGTAGCTCAGCATTAAATGTTAATCATCTGATCCATGTTATCTGTGTTCTGTACAGTAGTGTGGACAATGGCTGTTTGGGGGATTAGCGCAAACATTTATATAAACATGGTTGTGACAGAGTAACACATGCATGATAGTCATATTAAAGTTTAGCTTTGCATTGGCAACTGCTGTACCAGGCTAGTATGCTAATCTGGCATTTGTAGCTATATATACCTCCTCTAATGTTACTGTGTGTTCACATGTGACACCTGTTCATGTTGCAGCAAGGCCCAACAGTTCAGCTGTGATGTCCAGGGACTTACAACAGTGTGGACCTTGTGTGTGTATGGCACACACATACGGAGAGATATATATGTGCCATATATATTAACATCTGTGTATGTGCATAGAGCAAGGGACATATTGCAACTGTTTGTGAAGGGTGGACATATATATGTTGGTGAAGGTTGTTATGTTTATAATTGTATGTAGGTTTTAGTGTGTGACAAACAAGACAGCATACAGTGCTGGTATATGACATGTGGTGGTTAAACACTGTGTGTGTTTTGTTCAGTTTGCAATGTTGCAGCCAGTGAGGCCTGCTAAAGCTACCTGGGCTGATAACGCTTTCAATGTATTTCTCACAAGACTGTGCAATATTATTACATTACTGTATACCTCACATCCTTTGTATAATTGATATTCCCACCATGAAAGGTGGACTGTATATGTGCCTATATGTATATGTATATGTACACCAATGGATGTTCATATGTATGCATATATATATATATATATATATATATATATATATATATATATATATATATATATATATATATATATATATATATATATATATATATATATATATATATATATATATATTTAGGGAGAGAGAGAGAGAGAGAGTCATATATAGTCATACACACCCACATCTACTTGTTGCAATAGATTCTATGTAAAGTTGACTGAGTGTGATGGTCAGTGTGTTGGTGAATGTGTCAAAGATGTGTATTTGTGGGATAGCTTAGTGGGAAACTGTTTCTGTCATGGTATTATGTGTCCATGCTTTGATCCCAGCAAAAGCTGTGTATGCTGTTGCTAGGCAGATAAAGCACTGTGGTATACAGTCTGATGTAGTCCCTTGGTGTTAACTGGGGTGTGTCATTGGAGGCTAAAGCACTACATGTATGCTTATTGATTGGTACTGATGTTGAATCCAAATCCTGTATGAACTGTAGTACTACTTGAAGCTGTAGGCGTAAACAGCAAAGTATGGTGTATGTCCACATTGCTTGGAACCACTGTTTTATGTGGTCCCTGTAGTCCTCACAAATTACATTCCTCAGGCTTAAGGTTTTGTAAGTACTGACACACAGTACTGTATGGTACACACATAAAGCTTATCTGGGTTGCCATACCTTTGTGTCTTGTAATTATGTCTGATGTGTGTGTGGGTATGCCTGTAACATGTCCTCTGTCATATGTGGGTTACAAGATATAACTGCGTATCTAGCAACATTTATAGTTTACTACAACAGTATGCCACCTATATTCACAATTGTGCACATATTTTGGCCACGGGTTTGCCATCAACAAGTTGTGTGGTATAATGGTAATAATGTAACTGGACTTTACAAACATTGCGATGGATGACATATTTCTTTATGCATTCACTTGATCTATACCTTCTGTGGCTAGATGGTGCATTGTGTCACATACAGTGTGCCATGTACTGTTGTATAGTCTTATATAATGATTTTATTCTGTTGCTGTGCAGAACATGGTTTATTATATAGAGCGTGCCAGGCACTTTCAAGCAGTTGTGGGGTGTGCACTGATAAATGGTATTGAAAGTGTTTAATCTCAGTCAGCTAATAGGTTGCTATATATGGCATTTCAGTGATATCTGTACTGTATAATGTTAAGTGTGCCATATGACTTGCTCAGACATATTTTTGATTTGTCTTCCAGGGATCATGGCCCACCATCGTAATCCTAGCTACAGTAGTGCTGAGGATGACATTATTTCCAGCTGTCTGATTCAGCACTACAGCCTACTATTCTCGAGAACCAGCCAAGACCAGCATGAGCGTACTGCACTGTGGCAAGATGTTGTCTGGAGGGTAAATGACATAGGCATGCATAACCAGACATATGAGCAGGTACGCCATCATATTTACTTAGACATGTCTGGCAGCGTGCTTCTGATGTCCATATACAACAGCTTGCAACAGGTAGTGGGGTTAACATCCATCCCCCCTTCACCAGAGTGGAGGAGCTGCTCCTGAGCCTGGTGGCACCTGCCCAACAACAACAACAGCAGATATTTACCTTGATGGAGGTTGGAGCCACCCAGCAAGAACAACGTGCAGGTAACATGGCATATCTGTAGACTACTGTTACCTCTATTGGTAGATCATGCATATGTGAGATGTGTACTGTGTAGTTAGAAGATGTGGAGCCTGTTGTTGTGCAATACTGATCATTTGGAACATAATCTCTAGGCCTGTGAATGTAAACTGTTGTACTACTGTAAGATTGCAAACCCACAGTAGCAATGCCACAGTTGTCGCCACTGACAAACTGTCTCATATCCATGTAGGTCCCTCTGGTGTGACAGCAAGGCAGTGGACACATGCTGGTGAGTGTGTTCTACATTTATTATTGCAAATAAAAAGTATATGTCATAGTTAAGGTGTAGGCCATGTACACATGTAACACACCTACGCATAATGCATGCTGTGCATGTTTGCTGTGAGACATGCACATCTCAGTAATGTGATTATCTGCCTCAAACACATGCAATACACAGACCATCTCAAACAAATGTGGCTACACTGTAGTGACCATTGGATAGGCAGAGTCGATACGCATGCACACAACATACACAACTATGTCATACACAGAACATGTTAACATGCTATACATGAAGTATTCACAAACCCTCTGTAAAGTCACACTCCAGTATCCCAAATGTCATCCACACAGCACACATAATATACCTGAGGGGTAGAGGCCTATCATGGGGCAGTGAAACACTCTGCAACACACAACACATTCATGTTAGGCAATGCTCCTTATTGGCCTCCTTACATACCCATGTAACAACTGGCTGTGAAATGGTGAATGTAGCCATGGTAGTGCAGTTCTGGTACAGCATGATAGGTGCTGGTTTGGGACACATTTGTAGCCTTGAGTGACCACATGATGCTTCATGATGATGGCTTATGGTACTACACCCCATCCAGTTATTGTAACCACAGTACTACACATAGCTTTCATTGCTATACACCTCAATGTTGTATGTGTGCAAACATATGCACCTATAAACAATATGCATACCAATCACCATTTGCACAACTGACACACATATATATCTTGTAATGCTATTGAGTGTCTAGGTCATATGACACACATTGGGTATGTGTGATGTTTAAATATGCAGTTGTGTTTTAACATGCCATGTCATGGATGACACTGGCATGTCCACAATATGATCTACACTCACCATAACTACTGTACATTGGTTATGTGGACCAATGGTATTCCATCAGTTATACATGACCCACTGATCTTGTGTGTATACACATCATGCATGAGCTAAAACTGTGTCCACAATTATTTGCTAAAGACACAGAGGCTCTAATCAAAATTGGATATCTATGTGACACACAGATACACATCCAGCCATGTATACCTGTGAGTGATGGTGCACAGTACATTAAAGAGTTTTTAATACTTGCACAGCAATGTTGTGTCCGTGTATACATTGCGTTCCGGGGGAGGCCAATCACAGAACAACAAAACACATGCATCAAAGCCATGTATACTGTTAGTAACAAGGACTGTCTACACTCGCACTGCATGCTGTTGAGCAACACATGTCCTGCATGCTGACATGTGTGATATGACTGTTTGGCTTGTGATACTGTACCCCACTATCAACTGCTATTGAGTATGTCCTGAGATTGCTGGTGGTGGTGTGTGTGTGTGTGTGTGTGTGTGTGTGTGTGTGTGTGTGTGTGTGTGTGTGTGTGTGTGTGTGTGTCTGCTTTAGTGAGGAGTGTATTTGTGTGCATGTGTGCATGTGTGCATGTGTTCATGTGTGCATGCGTGCATGTGTTCATGTGTGCATGTGTGCATGTGTGCATGTGTGCATGTGTTCATGTGTTCTGACATCATGTACAGGTCTTAAAGTGTGTTTCCTGTTTTACTCTCACAGGTGCTGAGGTTGGGCTGGTTCAGTGCAGCAGGGAACCTGATGTCACTGACACAAATAGTGATAATGAGGATAGGTGTGTTGAGGCACAGGCATGTTTGTCAGGGTCTGTTGGGCCACCAATTGACAGTACACAAGTCTCCACCCCATCCATGCATACAGTCATACTGCCTGTACATCCATCATCACCAATGCCCTTAGCAGAGGGACAGTGTACAGTTGGCAATGGCCAGGACAGTGTGGTATCTATGGCACATGTATCAGAACACAGCAGCCATAGCCAGATGTCTGGAATGGTACCACATAGGCAGATGTCCAGGGGTTCTCGTCAGAGCACTGCTGGTCATCATGCCCCTGGCAGATGTGCCACAACTCTTACAAACACACGCATGTTCCAGGCTGTCATGGAGGCACAGGCATGTATGGAGCGGTACACCAGACAGGGACTAAGGGCACAGAGGGCTCATAACTCCACTTTAAATGACAGTATCTGTGACCTAGCAGGTGCCATCCGTAATTACACTGAGGTAATTGACAGACATTGGGGTGAGACATTAGATGTCCTCCACAATGTCATGTCCATGTGTCAGGACAGTGCGGGACAGTTGAGACGTTGATGTGGATGTATGCCAGCAACATCATCAGCTGGCAGTCGCCGTGGACATCCATCAAGTCATAGCCGCTCCCGTAGTCCCAGTACCAGCCCCAGCAATGTTGGGGGTGGGCTGTCTATAGACCACCCTAGAAGACCACGTGCACGTGGCAATGGCCAGTCCCAGCAGGGACCTGGATCCAGTGTACATATGTCAATCTCTGAGGATAGTACCCAGTCTGGATCAGTACCTGATACTGTCTGTAGCACCCCTGCCAGGCACAGGTCCCATATCCATGGCCAGAGATGGTGATCTGTAAAGCCTGCCAGGTACAGTCTGTAGCTGTCCCACAAATCCCCATATATGGCAGCCACATGGTGGAACTGTGTGCATGCAGACACACACACATAAACCAAACCCTAGGGCAAACACATACCCGCACACATTACATCCACATTGGCCCATAACAGTACTCTAGGCCCTCACACACACACACTCAGACACACATGTCAATTGTATGGCTCAATGTAGGCCTCTGGAAAACCAACAACACACCCTGTGCATATGATGAAACCTGTGCCACCTCCTGTCATCTGTAACATTGATGCAGGAACAGGCTAACATGGTACTGATGCACAGGGTGACTTTATAACAGAATAGCAATGTTAGCATGTTGTCAGCAGTAAAGTGTAATGATATCCTTGAAGGTGTAGCTGAGCAGGCATGATGCATTAAAGCTATAATTATCAATGTAGTATTGTTTACACTAGTGTTTATTCCAATTGTGTATTGTTTGCCCATGTGCCACTTGGCTGATGTGTGTAGTTTTGTCAGTATGTGTTAAAGAGTGGACAGTAAGTGTGGGATGTGTGCAGCACAGATTTGCAGGTGTACATTTGTGAACATGGTTGAGGTGCACTGTCTGCATGTATGTGCATATTGGACACATGGGCAGGGTGACATGCCCTGTATTAGACAGTGTTAATAATCCATAGTTTCTATTGGTGGCCAGTATGCATTGTACTACACACATTTTGGAACTTGAGTACACGTGTGTGTATGACACAGTTTGACACTGTGTTGTGGGTGATACTGTTACTATCTGTCATTGGTTTGCATTCTGGTAGTATCCATAACCTCAACAGCCTGACCATAAACAATTGTTAGATGATGTCTTGACAACTGACACACAGATGTAGGACACACAGTAACATTTGCAGCCTTCAAGTACTATTCTATGCCAGTAACCAGTGGTATTCATCTGCACTCAGTCCTGGGACCACTCCTGTTTGGCATATAGCTTTCTTAGGTACAAGCAAACACAGTAGGGATATGTCTGGCCATGTTTGGCAATGCATATTGTGGGCTATAATGCATTCTCCAGATGACACACACATCCTCCAAAAGGGTATCATACAGGCAGATACCTGGTGTCAAACTCATGCTGTAAAGCTATAAGCCAAATAAAGCATAGTCATCCACTTTTACAAAACATAGTATCCCCAGAGTACCACATAGGTAGTAGCCCCCAAAATGTTGAACAGGTACCAATGTATACATAGAGCCATGTGTTACGTCATCTCTCCTTTGATATTCACATTTCCAAAGGGTTTTGGAAATCCCTCTGTGAATCACATAAGCAATAAGGGGTCTGCATGCATATCCACAAAGGTTGTTGCACACCTATAATAAATAGCCATCTTTGACAGACTTTACTGCTTTTGAACAGGTTACAAATATTCCTCAGGCATAAACCCTCACTCACACTATTCAATAGAAACTGTAATGAGTGTATGTGAAACGGATGACGTAGGCCAGGGATCACAGCAGTGGCTAGGCTTGTCACAAGCATACAGATGTGACCTAAGTTCTGGAAAGCGACAGCACACTCTGGCAAAGATAACAGATGTGTTCATAGAGAAAGCAGGGTTCCCACCTATGGAATAATTGAGGTTACATGTATGTATATGTATTTGCCATACAGCTATCTAACATGTGTAATACACATACTGTTGTCATTGTGATATATCATACAGTAGTAAATGCAAAACCCACATTACATTGACCAACAGTGTCACACACGTGGAACACACACAGTCAACAAGTGCAGGACTCAAACCCCGACCTAACTACTTTATGATACTAGAGCAGTATGCATTAACACGATGTGCTATACACATTACTGGACGTTTTCATTTCCACAGTTATATTTGTAGGATGGTGACATCATCAGACTTGACAAAGATGAGTATACCACTTTTATGGTGTTTCAGTAGTCTTCAAAAAGGTTGCTCTTCTCCAAGGAGACATACACTCTTATGTGAGTTGGCAAGTGCAGGATTCAAATCCCTACCTAATTACTTTATGATATTAGAAGAGTATGCATTAACATGACATGCTATGCACTTTACTAAGAGTTCTCCATTCCACAGGTATATATGTAGGATGGTGACATCATCAGACTTGACAGAGATGAGTATACCACTTTTGAGGTGTTTCAGTAGTCTTCAAAAAGGTTGCTCCTCTCCAAGAAGACACACACACTCTTATACAGTTGGCAAGTACAGGATTCAAGACCCTACCTAGGGTACATTATGATACTAGAGGAGTATACATTAACACGACGTGTTATACACATTACTGGGGGTTCTTTATTCCACAGATATACTTGTAGGATGATGACATCATCAGACTTAACAAAGATAAGTATACCACTTTTAAGGTGTTTCAGTAGTCTTCAGAAAGGTTGCTCCTCTCTAAGGAGGCACACACTCTCATATATTTAGCAAATGCAGGATTCAAACACCTATTTAACTACTTTATGATACTAGAGAAGTACACATTAACACGACGCGCTATACACATTATTGTGAGGTCTCAGTTCTACATGTATATTTGTAGGATGGTGACATCATCAGACTAGACAAAGATGAATATACCACTTTTAAGTTGTTTCAGTAGTCTTCAAAAAGGTCACTCCTCTCCAAGGAGACATACACTCTCATGCAGTTGGCAAGTGCAGGATTCAAATCCCTAACTATTTTATGATACTAGACGAGTACGCATTAACAAGATGGGCTATACACATTACTGGGAGTTTTCCATTCCACAAGTATATTTGTAGGATGGTGACATCATCAGACTTGACAAAGATGAGTATACCACTTTTAAAGTGTTTCAGTAGTCTTCAAAAAGGTTGTTCCTCTCGAAGGAGACACACACTCTCATACAGTTGACAAATGCAGGATTCCAACTCCTGCCTAACTACTTTATGATACTAGAGAGGTACGCATTAACACAACGCGCTATACACATTGCTAGGAGTTGTCCATTCCACAGGTATATTTGTAAGATAGTGGCATCATCAGACTTGACAAAGATGAGTATACCACTTTTAAGGTGTTTCAGTAGTCTTCATAAAGGTTAGTCCTTTTTAAGGAGACACACACACACTCGCTCATACAGTTGGCAAGTGCAGGATTCCAGCCCATATCTAATTACTTTATGATACTAGAGAAGTACACGTTAACATGAGACACTATACACATTACTGGGAGTTCTTTATTCCACAGGTATATTTGTAGGATGGTGACATCATCAGACTTGACAAAGATGAGTATACCACTTTTAAGGTGTTTCAGTAGTCTTCAAAAAGGTTGTTCCTCTCGAAGGAGACACACACACTCTCATACAGTTGACAAATGCAGGATTCCAACTCCTGCCTAACTACTTTATGATACTAGAGAGGTACGCATTAACACAACGCGCTATACACATTGCTAGGAGTTAAAACGCGCTATACACATTGCTAGGAGTTGTCCATTCCACAGGTATATTTGTAAGATAGTGGCATCATCAGACTTGACAAAGATGAGTATACCACTTTTAAGGTGTTTCAGTAGTCTTCAAAAAGGTTAGTCCTTTTTAAGGAGACACACACACACTCGCTCATACAGTTGGCAAGTGCAGGATTCCAGCCCATATCTAATTACTTTATGATACTAGAGAAGTACACATTAACATGAGACACTATACACATTACTGGGAGTTCTTTATTCCACATGTATATTTGTAGGATGGTGACATCATCAGACTTGACAAAGATGAGTATACCACTTTTAAGGTGTTTCAGTAGTCTTCAAAAAGGTTGCTCCTTTTTAAAGAGACACACACTCTCATACAGTTGACAAGTGCGGCATTCAAACCCCTACACAACTACTTTATGATACTAAAGAAGCATGCATTTACACGACACGCTATACACATTACTGGGAGCTCTTCATTCCAAAGGTATATTTGTAGGATGGTGACATCATCAGACTTAACAAAGATAAGTATACCACTTTTAAGGTGTTTCAGTAGTCTTCAGAAAGGTTGCTCCTCTCTAAGGAGGCACACACTCTCATATATTTAGCAAATGCAGGATTCAAACACCTATTTAACTACTTTATGATACTAGAGAAGTACGCATTAACACGACGCGCTATACACATTATTGTGAGGTCTCAGTTCTACATGTATATTTGTAGGATGGTGACATCATCAGACTTGACAAAGATGAGTATACCACTTTTAAGGTGTTTCAGTAGTCTTCAAAAAGGTTGCTCCTCTCCAAGGAGACACACAAACACACTCTCTCATACATTTGTCAAGTGCAGGATTCAAACCCCTAATCACTTTATAATACTACAGCAATACGCATTTACACAACATGCTCTACACATTACTAAGAGTTCTTTTTCCCACAGGTATATTTGTAGGATGGTGATGTCATCAGACTAGACAAAATGGGTTACATTAGGTGACATTAGGTGGGCTACATAGAAGGAATTTCTAAACACTTTGGCAATGTGATCATCAAAGGAGAGTTTACTATCTACCTGGGTCCCCAGGTCCATAATTATTTTCTCCGTACATACCGGATTACCACCTATGTGGTAATTTGTGGGCACTTTGTTTCAAAGGGGATGACTATGCATTTTTGGCATTCTGCTACTGGGCATTGTTTTTGACACCAGGTATCTGTCTCTGTAAGACCCTTCTGGAGGATGTCTGTGTCAGCAGTATAGTTGATTATGGACCACAGTTAGCAGTCATCTGCAAACTTGTTCAGCCATACTCCTCCCATGCTTGCCTGTACCTCTGAGCAGTATCTACTGAACAGGTGGGGTCCCAGGACCAAGACCTGTGGGATGCCATTTGTGACTGGTTTAGAGTCGGACATGGCACCCGCAACTCTGAACATGTGTGTTTGATCTGTGAGCCGGTTGGCCACCCATCCTGTGACATAGATGTTAATGTTCAAGCTGGTAAGCTTGTCCATGATGCCAGAGTGGGGAATGGTGTCAAAGGCCTTAGTGAGGTCCAGGTGGGCTGTGTGGACTACTTTCACCTCCATCTGTGTCCTTGGTAACTGTTTCAAAGAAGTCAACTAGGTTTAGGAAGCAGGATCTGCCTTTAACAAAGCCAAGTTGGGTAGAGTCCAGTGTCTGGAAGTTTCCAATGTCTCTGTTTATGGGTTCCATGATAATTTGCTCCATAGCTTTGCAGACCAGGCTGAGTAGGCCTATAGGGCAATAGTTTCCAGGTTATGTTGTGGCACCACCTTTGTGGAGCTGGATGACTGTTGCTGTATGTCATTCTTTGGGTACATAGCCTGTGGTAAGGTTGAGTCTGGACAGTGACTGTAGGTGAGGGTGTAGTTCCTTTTGGGGCTGGTGTAAGACGCAGCCTGGGACACCATTCAGTCCCATTGATGCTGTGTTCTTAGCTTTGGAGAGGGCTGTTTTTACCTGCATGTCCATGAAGTCTGGGGCTCTGCATTCTTCTGGGATGGACACAGGCCCTTTTGGGGGTGATGGGGGGAGTTTGCACTGAACTTGTCTGCCAGGATGTGGGCAATGTCAGTTGGTTCAGTGTATTTTTTGCCATTTTGCAGTAGCTGACAGCATATTTGAGAGTTGCCACCTAAATGCTTGGTATAGCTAACAAAGGCTTTGTGGTGGTTATTCTTACATTCCTTGGCAATTTGTCTTTAGAAACTGGCCTTGGATTATTTTATGAGTGATCATTGTTTCTTCCTAATAATGATCAGTGATGCCTTTCCTTTTGTGAAGTTTGCTCTATCATGTGTTTGTTTCCGCCTTCTGTTGTATAGCTTATTTATGGGCAACAACCACCAGATTGGCTTCTTATTTTTGGAGGAGTGCGTCTTGGTTTTATTTGGGATGTCTCGATCCATGCAAAGAATGCACTTGTAAATGATTCTGCAGATTGTATAGTATTATCCTATAGCAAGGGGGCTTTGGAACTTTCCACTTTGGTCTTGAGAAGTGTGCAGTTTGCTTTTGAAAATTTCTTCACAGTGGTTTCCTTGACTGGGGGGGGTCGGGATGTGGATGTCCAGTGTGATTACTTTATGATCTGATATTACCAGCGAGGGGTTTATCTCTGTTGTGGGACACTGGTACCCCATGTTGGTGATGATCAGGTCCAGTATGTTGTCACCTCTAGTGGGCATGGTGACCAGCTGTTCCAGGGTGTTTGAGTTTTTAAACTCTAGGAAGCATTGGGCAAAGGACGTTGTTCACAAATTATTCTCCCAGTCAATGTTTGGGTAGTTGAAATCTCATAATATCATGGTGTTTGGTAGGACCTTTATATTTTCCACTGTTCTCAGGAATACTGAGTGAGGTTCCTGAGACAAGGTAGGTGATCTGTAGCAGGCTACAATCTGATAAGCAGCTTTTCCCAATGTTAGTTGCACTTGCATGGTCTCCAAGGCCTCATGCTGTGCCACTAACCTGAAGGTGTGGGTATCCATAAGGTAAATGGATACACCCCTTCCTTTGTTATTTCAATCTGGGTTTTGGGGCCAAAGATCAGAGGGATTGTGAGTGTTTTACATGGAGGATGTCCAACAGTTCTGTGTTTGACATAGCTTTGTATGTTAGGCAGAGATCACCTCTGAGTAGGCGATATGCGAGAGAGTACAGCTGGAGCATTTTGAGACGGTCTGTGTATGGCATGTATTTCAGGCCACTAATGCTCTTTGTGAGGTATTTCTGCAGGCTTTCCAGTTTTTGTAGATGTCTTGTGAGGTACATAGCAAAAGGGCGTTGTACTCTATTATGGATCTAATGAGTGATGAGTAGAGGGGAACAATGTCCTCTTCTATTCTGCATGAGACACCTTTTGTGATGAGGTGTGCCACGTAGAAGGATGTGATGTGATTATCACAGGTGTGTCCACTGTCCACCTGTGACCCAAGGTCTCTTATCACACTTTCAGTGTTAAGTATACTACCGCCTATGTTGTAGTTTATGACTACAGAGTTTTTACCAAAGGGGATGACAATGCACTTTTTGGCATTGAGCTTGAGGCCATGGCTTTGACACCAGGCATCTGTCTCAGTGAGGCCCTTTTGTAGGATGTCCACATCTTTAGTAGTTTCAATTATGGCTCCTAGTTTGCAGTTATCTGGAAACTTCATTAGCCACAGACCTTCCATGTTAAAGTTTACTTCAGGGAAGTAGATACCAAACAGGGCAGGACTCAGGACTGAACCCTGTGGTACTGCACTTGTCACTGGTCCAAAGTCGTACTTGGAGTCTGCTACTTTCACAGTGTGTGTTCTGTCAGTGAGCCAGTTGGCAACCCATCTTGTGACATAGCAATTTATACCTAGTTTAGTGGGTTTATCTATAATTCTAGAGTGGGGGATGGTGTTGAAAGCCGTGGCAAGATCTACATTGGCTGTGTGAACCACCTTACCCTTGTCTACGGTTCTGGTGACTGCTTCAATGACGTCTATCAGGTTTAGGAGACATGATCTGCATTTTACAAACTCAACATGGCTGTGGTCGAGAGTTTGGAGATTACCAATGTCTTTTTTTGTAAGTTATATGATGATACATCCCATGGCCTTGCAGAGCAGGCTCATCAGGCAAATGGGGCACTAGTTCCTGGGGTCCGTGGCGTCTCCACCCTTGCGTAGTGGGATAACCATCACTGTGCGCCATTCAGCAGGCATAAAGCCTGAGGTGAGGCTATGACTGAACAAGGAACGTCGGTGTGGTGCCTGTTCGTTCTGTAGTTTGTGTAGAACACAGCCTGGGAAGTTATCTGGTCCCATGGATGCTGTGTTCCTGGCTTTGGAGAGTGTTTTTTTACCTGTGCAGCTGTGATGACAGCAACTTTTCAGTCTTCCATTATAGAGATGTGCTCTTTCCTGGGTGAGGGGGGGGGGTAAAGTTAGCACTGATCCTATCTGCCAGGATGTTGGCAATATCAGTTGGTTCTGTATATTTAGTGCCATTGTACTGTAACTCAGAGTGGATCTGAGTGCTGCCATTGAGATTCTTGACATAGCTATAGAATGCTCTGTGGTTGTCTTTAGAATCAGTTTCGATTTTGTTTTCATAACTAGCTTTGGAGGATTTTATCAGGGATCACAGCTTCTTACTGATGTTGACCATGGAGCTCCTCCACTCATGGGATTTTACCCTCTTTTGCAACATTTTCTTCCTTCTGTTATGCAGTTTGTTTATGGCAGGGGAACACCAGATTGGCTTCCTTTTCTTGGAGGATAGCATATTGGTTCTGTTTGGGATAGCACGATGCATGCAGTCATGTAACTGCTTATAAAGTGCAATTGGGAAGAATTCAATAGTCGTAACTGTATTGTCCATCTGCATGGGTGTCCTGCAGTTCAACACTTCTGCCTTAAGAAGCATGAAGTTGGCTTTGGAGACATTTTTTAACATGGTTTCCTTAATGGGAGTGTGGGTCCAGAATGTGGATATGTAGGGTAATTAGCTTATGGTCAGATGGGACCAATGAGGCGCTGACTTCAGGTGTGGAACACCGGTCATGCAGGACAAACCAAACCCTGTAACCAACACAAATAACCACAAAGTGAGCTAAATGCTACTCATTGCCAGAAGTCTCAGCCTCCAAATGCACACACTCGAGGCACTTCGCATTATGGAAGATATTGATATCTTTGCAGTAACAGAAACCTAGTTCAAGGCTCCAGACAGCACACCAGCACTACCAGGATACTACTCATTCCATACCTTCCAGCACCAGAACCTGAATCATAGCACATAGGGTGAGGATGTATCCATATTCATCAAGGATACCTACACCTCTCTCTACATGCTATCTACAGGATATGTACCCATAGAATGTTGCACAGCAACATTCTTCACACTCCACAGGGGTGGGGCCACAAAAACCCCTTGGCATTCATGCTCTATGAGCCTGGTGAGTATGTTCTGTAAGGCAATGGAGCCAATCATAATGGAAGTCAACAATACAGAGACTGGGAACCTTCACACAGTTGAACACACCCAGTTTGGCTTTGTCAAATGCAGACCATGCCTCCTGAACTGGGAGGATTTCTTTGACAGTTACCCAGGCTGCAGATGATTGAAATGAGCTCAACACAGCCTACCTATACCTCGCTAAGGCCTTTGACACCATTCCCCAGTCAGGTATCATAGATGAACTCACCAACCTGGCCATGAATCCATACATCACAAGATGGATTGCAAACTGGCTCACAGATAGATCCCACACATTAAGAGTTGCTGGCTACATGTCAGACTCTACACCGGTAATGACTGGTGTCCCCCAGGGTTCAGTTCTGGGGTCCCTCCTGTTTGGTATAAACTTCTCAAATGTACATGCCAACAGAGGAGGGTTGTGGTTGACTAAGTTTGCTGGGAACTGTAAAGTGTTTGCCATAATAGATTCCCCTGATGACAGACATATTCTCCAGAAGGGACTCTATGAGACAGATGTGTGGTGTCAGAATCATGGCCTCAAGCTCACTGTAGAGGAATGCATAGTGATCCTCTTTGTTGAAAACAAAATACCCACAAACTACCGCATAGGTGTTAACCCCTTAAAAATTACAAGGTGATAAGGGATCTGGAGACACAAGTAGATAGTCATCTTTCCTTTAACAACCATGTTGTCAAAGTGATTGGGAGATCCCATGTAGCCCACCTAATCAACAAAGGGTTTGCATCAGGATCCAAATAGGTAGTGTTGGCACTCTGCTCTTACATCATCAGACCCATCATTGAGTACAGTGCACCATTTTGGATGTACTCAACTTAGCATATCCAGCAGCTGTAGAGACCACATAGGTACCTCACCAAGAGGATTACTGGCCCCAAACAGTTGTGTTATGCAACACAACTGGTAAAACTAAATCTGTTCTTCGTTGCGTACTGCCTGCTCAGAGGCACACTCTGCCTAACATACAGAGCCATGTCCAGCATATAACTGTTGAACATGCTCCATCTACGGATAACAACACTGAGTCACCCTACACATTCCAGGGATATGAACCTCATCACAATAATGAATACAACATGCTGGTTGGATAGAGTACCATCCCAGACACTTGCCTTACTGTGGAACAGAGTCCCAATGTACATCAGACAGAACCCCTTGCTGACACTCTTCAATTGGAACATTGATGACTGGATGGGAAACAGACAATTCATGCCAGGCATCACATCAGCAGCCCCACTAGAAAGGGGCTTAGGGTACTAAATATTAGAATTAGGCCTTGGGAGACTACCCAATGGTGTGGTGAAAGCTGCACAACTTGCGTAGGCTGATATATGCCTTTGTGGAGATAGTCTACTACATACCTATGAACCTATGTGACAGGTACATGTCTACATATAGTAGATGTGTACTTCATTGTACAGTCATGTTGTACAGCAGGCACGTGGACCACATACACTGTAATGCTTACAGATACTGGTGGCTGTTATGTACAGTGGGAGAGATGTGCACCTCATGTCTTTCGTGCCATGGGGATGTGTGCTGGGTGGGAGAGTCCTGGATGGCTCCCTGTCATGGTCACCCTCTTACACACATCTCTGCCCATCCATCTTTGGCTTATTATACTGTGTTCCCCCTACACACACACATATATATATATATATATATATATATATATATATATATATATATATATATATATATATATATATATATAGGTACATAGGCAGGTAATAGGCTATCTGCCTGAAGGCATAGATTAGTATGGCCAGAGTGTGCAGCTATCACCACCCATGGAGTTAGTTCCCTAGGCCACTGTGTAGTAGAGCTGATGAAGTGATCCATGGTGTGACAGTTCAGTTTCACATACACTCATCAAGGCTCCTCTGGAAGAGTGTCAGTGAGGGTCTCGGCTTAATGTCGGTTGGGAGCCTGTTCCAAAGCAAGGGAAGTCTGTGAGTTAGTAATGTATCCCTCCAACATGTTCTATTTAATGTTGTGATGATGATATCCCTAGACCATGTGGTACAGTGAGCTTGGGTTTACTTCAGATAGCGCATGTACATCAGTTCTGCATTGGACATGGACCTGTCTGTTGGGCAGAGATCTCCTGAGTAGACAGTATGCAACAGAGTACAGATTGAGTTAAATTCAGTCTTGATGCATGGGGCAACTGTTTGAGGCCAGTAATCCTCTTGTTGAGGTACTTCAGTGGTCTTTCCAGCTGCTGAAGGTGCCTAGTCAGATTCATCGCAAGTGTGTTGTGGTACTCTCTGACGGGTCTGATGACTGATGAGTAGATGGAACCTCCTTTGACCTACATGTAAAGACCTTGGCAGTTTGTGGGAACACATAGCATGATTTCTTAACCACTTTGTGAATGTGTTTCTGGAAGGAGAGATGACTATCCAGATGTGTCCATAGATCCCTTATTATCACCTCCATATTTAGGGTGTTGGCACCTATGTGGTATATGTATGACTGTAGCTCGAGGCCATAATTTTGACACCACATCTGTCTGACTGAGACCCTTTTTAAGGATTTCTCTGTTGTCCCAAACATCGATTATGACAACTTTTTTGCAGTCATCCACAAACTTTGCTAAACATAGCCCTCATGTGTTTGACTGTATTTCTGAAAAGTATACACCAGACAGGAGGGGTCCCAGCACTGAGCCATGGGGGACAGCAGTTGTTACCAGCTTGAACAGGAGACCACAATTCTTACCTTATGGGATCTATCTGTGCCCCAGTTGGCAATCCATCAGATGACATACATATTTATGCACAGGTTGTTGATTTTGTGGATACGACATGTGTATGGCATGTTGGAAAAGAGCTTTTCAAGGTCTATGTGGGATGTGTGTAGCTCATTTCATTGATGTATGTCCTGGGTGACTGCCTTGAAAACAGTCTAGCAGGTTTGAGAACCATGATCTGCCCCTGACCAAACCACAAATGATGGGGTTGGGTGTTTGTAGGCTCCCAATAGCTCTGTTTATGAGTTCCATCATGATGGACTCCATGGCCTTGCAGATCAGTCTTAGTAGGCTTATAAGACAATAGTCCCCTTGGTCTGTTGTGCACCAACACTTGTGGAGTGTGCCAAACGTTGCTGTAACCCATTCAACAGTTTCATATCCTGTACAGAGGTGAGTCTCAACAGACTGTTCAGGTGCAAGGTCTGTTTGTTTTGGAGTGCACATATGACACAGTAAGGGAAACCATGTCATCCCATAGACGCCATGTTTTTTAGGTTTGGAAAGAGCTGTTTAACCATTGTATATGTGATTTCTGGGTTTTTACAATCTCCAGGTATGATAATGGGCCCTTTTGTCAGTGAGAGGGGGGTAAATATGTATGAACCTGTCTGACAAGATGTTGGCAATGTCAGTCATGTACATGTATTCATTTACAGTTTGCACTGACTCAGAACATATATGAGTTTACATTGATATTTATGACATAGCAAAAGAAAGCTTCATGGTTCTCTATGGACTCTTTGACAATATTTTTGCCAGGACATGGATTGGATAATGTTAGGAGTGCTCATTCTTTATTGATGATACTGATCGGAGAATTATTGATCTTCTTTGAATTTTCACTTTCTTTGAACAACTTAAGTACTTGTAGTACATAGTTTGATTATGACAGGAGTCCAATATATTATATGGGTCTGTTTTCATATAACTGTGTGCGCAAGGCAGGATTGGTGAATAGTGACAAGTTTCAGGGGTAACAACTGCAACTACTGTCAGATATGTGGGGACCACTGCTGTACTCAGACATGGCCTAAGTGTGTGAGCACGCCCAGTATGACCTTTCAGTATGTTGCTGACTGAAATTTGCTAAATTTGTTAAAGTGTGTGAGCATGCCCAGTATGGACATATATACTATATGTGTGTGAAAAAATCAAGATGGTTTTTACTTCAGGGCTCACCTTTGTGTTGTACATCGACAGGAAGCATGCTGTGCCTGCAGGGCTTCATGAGTCACTTTGTATAGACTTATCAACATTTCTACATAGAGGGGGGGCAGCTATTAGTTGTACATTTCTACCCAGGGGGCACATCTGATTGTTACTGTGGGTGTACATAGGATGAGGGGTTCACCTGACACTTATACACATTTGCTAGGCCTGCACTGCTATGTCAGGTACTCCATTTCAGTCTGTACTGTTGCCTATCGTACTGGCTTGAGGCATACTACTGTACTACAGATCTTAGCTTCCAATTTCACGTATATTAGTTTGTGACTTCATAGCCTACCCAACCCACATCACACTGCCTGGCCTGCTGTTATCTGTCTGCATAGGCCTGGGGGGAAGTTACTCATATGCCTCTTCAGAGGGCATGATACAGCATTTGTTTGTGTTTGCATTAGTCTACAATTGTCCTGCTGTGCTGGCACCAGTGAAATACTGTCATGGCTTAGTGGTTCATTGCTGTGACTATAGTGCACAGTATCCTGAGTTCGAGCCCTGTCACTGCTTTTTATTTTCCTGCTGGGCAGACCAGACTGCTTAAGGAACAGTAAAGCAGGTGTGAGCATGTTTACCTGACTTTGCTCAACTTTGCCCGACTTTGCCCAACATTGTCCAACATTGCTCAAAGTTGCCCAATGTTGCGCTAGTTAGCATGGTGTGCAGCTCCATGCAATTGTGTTTAAATATGCTAAATAGTGGTAAAATGTGCATAGCACTGCTTTATATTGCTGAAAATAAGGCAATCATGCCTCAGGTGGTGCTGCAGGGCTGCCTATGTCGGATGCACATAGTACACTCCCTATACATGTTTGAAAACAGGTAGTGTCAAGTTAGGCATCCCTTTTATTGTATGTGCGAGTCAGAGAGAGGTGTCATTTCCAGGGTTCCTACTGAGTCAGTGTATGTCCTATGCGTTGCCTCTTTGTCAAGGCCAAGGCATACTGGGCACGCCTCCTTCTGCCTACTGGGGCAGGCTCAGGTTGTTCCTCCTCTGAGTCACGCTGTGCCTGTGCAGGCCTTGGAAATGGTGGGGAGCTGTTTGGCCCTGCCCCATGCTTTTCCTGCTGCAGCTGTTTTTGCAGGATCATATTGTGTAGCATGGCACATACCATGACAATTTGGGTGCATGTAGTTGGTGAGTACTGCAAGGCTCCACCAGATATGTCCAGGCACCGGAACCGTGACTTGAGCATCCCAAACACATGCTCAATAATGTTTCTTGTTTGTGCGTTTGCCTCATTATGGAGTTCTTGATCGGGTGTGTGTGCATTTCTGATGGGTGTCATCAGCCACGGCTCCAGTGCGTATCCAGCATCCCCCGCTAGGTGACCGTCAGGGATGTCCCTATTGACAAATCTCTGGTACAGCTGCATCAGATGCCAGATGTGGGAATCATGATAGCTTTCAGGGCAGCCAGCACACACACATTCATTATTATGCCCTGAGCATCGCACATGACCCGGCAGTTGATGGAGGGGAAGCCCTTGCGGATGATGCAGACCATACCCCACTCACCGGGTGGTGCTTTGATGTGCATGTGCGTGCAGTCTATTGCACCCACTACCTCAGGGTATTCTGTTATTTGGTGGAAAAGGCGCATATTGTTGGCCAATGCCTCACGGAAATTGGTGAAATATATGTTGTCACCGACATGTGCTGACATGGCATCCAGGAACTGGTGCAGTACCCTGGATGCTGATGCCTGTGAAACCCCCATCATATCACCCGTTGGTCTCTGGAAGGTACCTGTAGCTAGTATTTGTAGGCCAACACATACCTTGGTATCCACTGGGATGGGTTCCCCTCTGTTGGTTCTGTGTGTGAGGCATGTCCGGCACAGCTCAACAATTTGCTGCAGGAGGTCTCTGTCCACTCTATAGCACTCCACTATCTCCAGCTCATGTAGCTCCTGGTAGGTTACCCTGGGTCTGTACACTCTTCTCCGTCTACTCACTGTGAGTTACTCAGCAGCATTCACAACATCACCACCCTCAGCATCTTGCACATGTTGGTTTATGATAGCAATAGCAGCCCCTAACATTTTGTCTGACTTAAGCTTTTTAAGTTTTCACTCTTTGTATACTGCAGTGCTGCAGAGTTCTTGGGAAAAAACAGGGTAGACTGCTGTTTGCAGAGTTTAAAGTGCTGGGCTGGGCTAGTCTACTGCCTGTGTAATTGTCTGATTCTGATATATTTCACCTGGCAGCTCTGCTAGTTCTCCTTGGTTAACTTCCTACTACTTCTTTTCCTTCCTTTTCCATTTCTGTTTCCGCCCAGGGCAGCACCGCGCAAACAAGAGCACATAAGAGCACATGAGCGCACACGCGCGCACACACTATGTGCCCATTTGCAAGAAATTTCAGATATATCCATGGCGTATGCCTTCGGTTTCTTGTTTTCAGCTAGAACAACTGTAGACATGCCTCTTGCAATCCTGAGCAACTCCGGGCAAACACAAGCCACTGTGCTCCAATAAGCTTACAGTCTTTCAGACATACCCCCTCATGATGTCACCTATCTTCTACTCTACTACTCCCCTACTCCTACACTTACACTCTAGGGACATGGCTCACATGAAGGTGAAAATTGGGATTCACTACCCTTATCCTCATTTGCATAGGATTGCCTTCTAATGCTTGGTTACATCTCTCACACTGAGCTTCCCCCACTTAGCAACCACTACTCAGTGGCCATGTTGTTTTCAGCCTGCCATTCACGTGCATGGCAGAACAAGCTTTTTAGTGACTATTTTTCAATTTTTTTTCATTTAATTTAAAGTGCCGCACATTTGCGTGACGCTGCACTACGCTTAAACATCGGCAATCTGGGGGAAAAAATGGATTTTATGGATTTATAACATTTGCAAATGCCAATGGCCTTATATTTGGCCATTGGCATGCTTCCTCAACTAGATGCATCCTTTATTTGGAGCTGTCATAGCTCCGTTTAGCTATTTGCAGAACAGTACTCAGTTACCAACGGAGTACATTTCTGCAAATAGCACTACTCTTACACGGACAAGTTAGTGTTTCCTGGATCACAAATTTACCTAATTTGCATAGCTTTCAGCAGCAAATGAGGTAATTTGCATACCATAACACTGTCCGTGCAAGAGTAGCTTTAGAAGATCTCATGCACGCCCCTGCCGGCTATTGCTGGATTGCTTGGCAGACATATTGGCTGTCTGCCATCTTGCACTACTCTTAGACTCCATGCAAGTCTTCGTAAATCCGGCCCAATGACAGCTATACATTGGTAAGAGAAGAAAATATATCTAGTAAGATTCTACAGTTTAAATTACCCTTTCATCTGACTAAGTCCACAGGGGATGTTTCATATAAGGAAACACTACACTGTGTTTTCCAGAGGAAATGCCGAATATTACTGTACAAATGTAGGACTGTGCCTTTCCAGGAAATTCCAAAATTTCAGTTGAGAACTGGCTGGTCCTTAACCAGCTCTAATCTTCCTTCCTGAGTAATATGCAAAACACAAGTAATCCACACTTGCATGACTGGGTCTGGTATCCAAACTGAGACCCAGATGGTAAAAGGACAAATGTAAAAGATTACAAAGTTTAAGCCCTGAAGATATCAGTTTAGTGCTAATATCTGGAAGAATACTTCTAATCCTCTCCCAACAGGAGGAATAAGACACCTTGAAGATTTTTATTTATTTTTTTTCTTTTAAGTTGATTCAAGCCAGCTAAGTGGGCTGATATACAAGCATTCTTTTTCTGATGTTGTATCAGTTACAGCTCCATTATTTAAGGGTATTTTACGACCCAAGAACCAACCACTGAAGATTACATTCTGACTGAAACCCCATGCCTCTCTGGGACCTCTGGCTGTCCAAGGTCAGCCCTTCTGACCCAAGGTGTAAGCCAAATAGTTTGTCCAAAGAGCTTAAATATATCATAACTTACAGTCTAGTATATTGTATAGACAGAGGTTTTAAGGTTTGAGGTTTCAATTGCCCAGGTGTCTTACTAAGGTTATTTTGTTCTCTTGCTGTGGTGCATTGGCTTCCACTTAGTCAACAGGCCACTTTAGCCCAGAGATGTTTTACTGGTTTCAACAAGGACGCAGACTTACTTCTGAAGATAAGTCAACTGCACAAAATGATCTGGTTTAACTTTATCTTTTGAGCCCAAGATTTTATTTTTATTTTAGGTGTATCATTTTTTCTTATTATTGTTTCTGAATTTTAGACTCTATGCTGAGGGCAACAGTTTTACAAAATGATCTGTGGTACTTCAACTGGAATGAGCCCCTTCCAAGCTGGCATTGCCTTTATTATCAAGGTATCAAAGAATTAGACTTGGTGCTTAACTTAAAGTGGTTTTACAAAAAGAATCTGTGTTACTACACCTGAAATGAGATCCAGTCAATCAGGCACTATTGTTATTATCAATATAGCAAAAGACTGAGCCTCTTAAAAGCAAGTATTGCCAGATTTTAGTAAGAAAAGACAGTTTAATGGTTTTAATATGATCACCATAAATTCAGGTACAGCTTCTCCTTTAACTTATCGCATAAACTGGTTAAATACAACACTGGGGGCTTGCAAAAGAAAGATATGTAATTAAAAAAAAATCAAACATTTATAAATGAAGGTAACATCAGAGTAAATAGTGCCAACACCAGACTTGTAAAAGCAGTCTTTATATTGCTGTGAAACTGATAGTTTTGCCATATTAATGATGGACTTGATGAAGCTTATCTGAAAGCATTTCAAAAGTGCTACTTATTATTTGTGCTGTCTTCCTGCTTCATGATATAACGTGAATTTCAATAAATATATGAAATTAGGCCTTGTTTAGTAAGTTGCAGTAAATATTTGCCTTTTATACTTAAACAAACACCTGATGAATTGCAAACTTAATGGGATGATTCATGACAGACTGAGTTGAGAAGCCCTCCTTCAGTTGATTGGATTATTCAAGCCCATACCTTGGGACTGGTCCACTTATTTCACTACCTTTTCCACCATACAACACCCTTGGCCCCCCCTCCCCCCTATAGTCTCAGAATGCCTTTAAATAACAGAAGTGCAACTGATATATCTTCAGAACAAGAATTATTGACCATCAGCTCACATAACTGGCTTGAATAAACTTTTCAAAATATGTTAAAAAAGCTCTTCAAGGCCTCTTATTCCTCCTGCTGGAAGGAGGAATTAGAAATATTCTCCCACACATAAGAGCTAAGGTGATACCTTCTGGGCTTAACCTTAGCACTCTTTCCCAAGTCATATGGTACTTGACTTTAACAAATTGTTTTAACTTGTACTCAATATTTCTCAGCAGATGCATTTACAGGCAACATAGTGTCTGTGAATAGGTAGGGGTGGATTTGGTATGGATGTATTCATTTAACAAATGTTTTAGGAAGGGCACATTCCTGCGTGGTCTGCTAGCTTTACTAATAATTTGAAGTGATCAGTCTGCCCTGACATGAAATATTCACATCAGTGTTTATCTGTGTTTATGTGAACATTGCCATTAATTCTATGGTATACTAATTATTGTTAATTCTGTACTTTACTCAATATAGCCTAAGGCAATACAGTATGCAATAAGGGGATCAGAAATCTATATAATGCAGATCAGACAGTTGCTTAACAGTTTCCCATCCCACTATTCCTTGGGTGTGGTGACTAGCCGTTGTCAGCATTTTTGTAAATACATGAAACTTGGAGATCACCAAAAACATGAATAATATGTGCAAAAATCCATCCATCCTCAAACCTTTTTCCCATTAATATTCCTAAATAATTTTCTCAGTACAAGCTCAAATTTTCCTATGACTAGGCAGAATTTTTTTAAAAAGCATTTCAAACATTGTGAATTCCAATGGTAAACTAATGCCGGTAATCAAAATTCTATGGACATTGTACAGCTACTAGTCTGATACAGCATCTACTCAAAGAAAGGCATTGCATTTTGCATTTCCAATTTTTTGTGGTGCTGGGGTAGCATTGTCGCCTCACAGTAAGATATTGTCCTGTTCGATTCTCAGCTAGAGCGTCTTCTGTGTGGAGACATGCGTAAATGGGCGTACCTTAATTGAAGGTTGTGCGTCAGGGCTGGCAACTCGGCACGTAAAAATCTACTGCCAATCATTAGCGGACAGAAGTTACACTATGGCGACCCCTAACCGGGAAAAGCCGAAAGACACAACATTTCCAATTATTTTTGCCACTTAGCATAAACTCAGTAATACATGCTAGTCCTAACCATAAACATAATGGGCAGGATTCACGATGGCTTGCACGGAGTCTAAGAGTAGTGTAAGACTCCATGCAGCCATCGCGATCCAGGAACAGCCTGTATGTGCGTGTAAGAGAGCACCTAAAACGGCTCTTACACAGACAGGGCGTGCATATGCTAATTACCTCACTTGCAGCTGAAAGGCATGCAAATGAGGTAATTTTGCGATCCAGGAAGCAGAAACCTGCCCGTGTAAGAGCCGTGTTATCTGCAGAAATGTACTCAGTTGATAACTGAGTACCATTCTGCAAATAACACAATAGAGCCTTGTCAGCTCAAAATAAAGGTTGCAAATGTCCCAGGCAGCATGCTAATTGCCAAATATGTGGCCACTGGCAATGTACCCCGATGCAAACATAAAATAAAAATGTTTTTTTTTTTCGGCGATCGCCAATGTTTAAAAGTAGTGCAGTGCCGCGCAAACTGGCTGCGCTATAAAAAAACAGAAAAATAAAAAAATTAAACCCACAAACGTGGGTTTATGCAAAGCATGAATTTACAATGGAAGGGAATAGCAGGCTAAAACAACATGGCCACCGAGTAGGGGTTGCTAAGGGGGGAAGCTGAGTGTAAGACATGTAACTAAGCATTAGTAGGCAATCCTATGTAAATGAGTGGTAGGATAGTGAATCGTACTGTTACATAGGAAATGAGCACATTCCGTGCAGTGTAGGAGTAGGATAAGGGGGAGTAACAGAGTAGGAGATAGGTGACATCACAGGGGGGAATGTATGAAAGAAAAGCAGCTCATTGGAGCACAGTGGCATGTTAAAGATGTCAGTCACACATCATGGAAAGAGGAGTGTCAACAAGTAGGCATGGGAAAGCCAAGAAATGGAAGGTGTACACTATGGATAACACCAAAGTTTCTTGCAGGGTGTCCATGCGCGCATGTGCGCGCTGGTAGGCACGAGTAAGCTAGAGTGTGCGCGTGTAAGCGTGAGTGCGCGCGTTTAAGGCAGAATACGCATTTAGGAACCTGTTTAAACACCTGTAAGCTTGTTTGCACTGGTGTGCACGTGTTTTATCCCGAATAAGCAGATTCTAGTCTGTCTAAGCATGTGTGCGCGCATGTTAGCCACTGTGAGCATGTTTTTGCTGGTATGAGTGTCGTTCCCTCCCGAGGAAACAGAAGGGAAAAAGGAAGCATGAGAAATAGTAGGAAGCTAGCAGGGATTACTGGCAGAGCTAGCAGGTGAAAACAATCAGAAGAAGGAAATTACACAGGCAGAACAGTAGCCCAGCCCAGCACTTAAAACTCTGCAAACAACAGCGCAGAATGTTTCTCTCAAGAGACACTGCAACAGAGGAGTAAGCTATTAGAAGTGAAAACTGAAAAAGCTTCACTCAGACCAAAAATGCTAGGGGCTGCCATAGTTGTTATAAGGAGACATATGCAACTTGCTGAGGGTGGTGACTATGCAAATGTTGCTGGACAACCCACAGTGAGGAGACGGAGAAGAGTGTACAGGCACAGGGTCACCTATCAATGGTTACATGAGCTGGAGATAGTGGAGCGCTATAGAGTGGACAGAGACCTCCTACAGCAAATTGTTGAGCTGTGCAGGCCACGCCTCACACACAGAACCAACAGAGGGGAACCCATCCCAGTGGAAACCAAGGTATGTGTTGGCCTAAGAATACTAGCAACAGGTACCTTCCAGAGACCAACTGGTGATATGATGGGGATATCACAGGCATCAGCATCCAGGGTACTGCACCAGTTCCTGGATGCCATGTCAGCACATGTCAGTGATCATGTACATTTCCCCAATTCCCGTGAGGTATTGACCAGCAATATGTGTCTCTTCCAGCAAATAGAGGAATACCCTGAGGTAGTGGGTGCAATAGACTGCACGCATATACGCATCAAAGCACCAGCTGGTGAGCGGGGTAGGGCCTACATTAACCGCAAGGGCTTCCCCTCCATCAACTGCCAGGTCGTGTGTGATGCCCAGGGCATAATAATGAATGTGTGTGCTGGCTGCCCTGGAAGCTACCATGATTCCGATATCTGGCATCTGACGCAGCTGTACCAGACATTTGCCAATGGGGACATCCCACATGGTCACTTAGTGGGGGATGCTGGCTACGCACTGGAGCCTTGGCTGATGACACCCATCAGAAATGCACACACACCTGAACAAGAACGCCATAATGAGGCACACGCACAAACACGAAATGTAATCGAGTGTGTGTTTGGGATGCTCAAGTCATGGTTCCAGTGCCTGGACACATCTGGTGGAGCCTTGCAGTACTCACCAACTACATGTACCAAAATTGTCATGGTATGCACTATGCTACATAATATGATTCTGCGAAAACAGCTGCAGTAGGACCAGCATAGGGCTGGGCCAAACAGCCCCCCACCATTGCCAAGCAAATAACAGGCAGAGCGTGACTCGGAGGAGGAACAGCCTGAGCCTGCCCCAGTAGGCAGAAGGAGGCGTGCCCAGTATGCCTTGTCCTTGGCAAAGCGGCAACACATAGCACATACACTGGCTCAGTAGGAACCCTGGAAATGATACCTCTCTCTGACTCACACATATAGTAAAAGGGATGCCTAAGTTGACACAACCTGCTTTCAAACATGTACAGGGAGTATAGTATGTGCATCCAACACAGACAGCCCTGCAGCACCACCTGAGGCATGATTGCCATGTGTTAAGTAATGTAACACCATGTAGTATATGCAAACTTGATGACCCTGACTAACATCCTACCCTCACCAAGCATGATGCCACAATATGAAGACGAGATGATCAATTACAATAATTGGCTTAAGTAATGCTGTTAGTCAAAGGGGATCCAATGTGTGCCAGCCTGGGATGACATGCTGAGCAAGACAGGATGCTCCACCTGCTAGGGATGGCATGCACCTATCAGTCCTAGCCTTTTGGATACTGGCAAAGGCTGTTGTCACCCCCACCATGCCTTGAATAGGTAAGACTCAAAACACAAACCCACCTCCATAGGTATCACAAGGGATAAGAACCTAGATGTAATGCTACCCAATGCCAGAAGTCTAAACTGCAAGATGCATGCAGTCTAAACTCCCCTCAGCATGGAGAATGTTGATATCTGTTCTGTAACAGAAAACTGGGTCAAGGCTCACAAGAGCACCCTAACACTACCAGGTTACACCTCATACTGTGCTTTACAGCCCCAAAACATGGAACAAACTACAAAAGGAGGGTGACTAGCAATAATTGTCAAGGATAACTACACCCCCATGTTGGTACCACAACAAGAAGCAGCATGGACTATCTATGGTCAAGTAACAGTGGCTAAAACTGCCTCCCAGTTTGTAGCCTGCTACAGACTACCCTCCTAATGCCAGGAACTGCACTTGGCCTACGTTGGAACACATGAAAATATCAAGCTCTCCAAACAACATTATATTGGGTGACTGAAAATACTCAAACATAGACTGGGAGCATTATTCTAGCTCCAACACCCTAGGGCAAAGGTTCCTAGAATTCATAAACCACAATGCTCAGGAACAATTTACTACTCCCACAAGAGGGGTAAGCATACTGGATGTGATAATCAGCAACATGGGTACTCTATGGCCAGAAGAGAAGTGTATCCCTCACTGGTAAGATCAGACCATAGAGTAATCACACTGGATATTCACATCCTGACCACAGTCCCTGGCCAGAAAACCACAGTGAAAAACATGTGTAAAGCAAATGTTGCACTCCTCCTAACTGATATGGAATCCATTAAAGACCCTGTGCCTGTGGAAAATATGGGCCACACCTCAGAACCCTTTATAAATGCATTCTATGAACACTTTCAGGAATGCATGGATTATGCAATGCCAAATAAAACCAAGACCCAATTCCATACACGCAGGCATCTGGCATGGTGGACCCCAGCCATTACCAAACCATGCAAGAGAATGAGGAAGCTACTACATGATAGAGCAAACCCAAAAAGGGAAGTAATCTCTGATCTGTATTATGGCAATAAAATATGGCCACTCATAAAATCCACTAAGGCCAGCTACAACATGTTGAATATGTGAATCTTGAGGCAATGTTACACCTGCCCCATGTACACAGACAACCCCCCCCCAAGAAATACAAATATATGTGAGAGATGCAACCATTTATCCAAACTGGAGGCTGAGCTCTCTCAACTCAGTGCTGTCAAAACTATTCAGGAGGAGAAGGTAACCACACACACCACAAACCCAGTCTCACATAGACCTATCACAACTGCAAACCAAAGACATAAACAAACAAAAACATTCCCGGAGGATCTAATTAACAATCCACCAAATCAACAGAGGCCTCCAAAGCAGACACCCAAGCAACCACTACCTCCAAACATAGCACATGCAACACATAGTACACAAAGTCGGTGTGCCAAACAGTCACAGCCCTTAAGGACAAACAACATGCCTGATACACTTGTAATAGGTGACTCCATAGTCAGACACACTGATGTCCTGCTCACCAGACTGAACAAGGAAAAGGGTACAGTAAGCTGCCTGTAGGCTGCTACAATCCGCCACATAGGTTCATAGGTTCATAGGTTCATACTAGGCTATCTGCCCTAGGGCATTTATAAGCCTAGCCAGAATGTGTTTGGCTTTCGCCACCCATTTTAAATTTATTTTGCTATGCCCTTTTTCGAGGTTAGTATACTGTACCTCTGTCTAACAGTGACACAGAAGTGATACCCGGGGTAAACCTACGTTCTCCCATCCACTCATCAAGATTCCTCTTGAAGAGAGTCAATGAGGGACTCTGCCTAACCTGGACTGGGATTTTATTCCAGAGTGAAGGGAGCCTCTGGGTTATGAATCTGTCCCTCCAGCATGTCCTATTTATTTCAGTGCTGAGGTTCAAGTCTCGAGCGTAGCTCGATGGGATTTGAATTTTCTGAGGTGCAGCATGTCCATTAATTCCGGGTTGGACATGGCTTTATACGTCAGGCACAGGTCGCCTCTGAACAGGCGGTATGCCACTGAGTAGAGCTGGAGTTTCTTTAACCGGGCAGCATATGGCATCTGTTTGAGCCCTTTGATCCTCTCGGTGAGGTACTTTTGGGGTCTTTCCAGTTGCTGCAGGTGTCTGGTAAGGTACATCCCAAAAGGGGCATTGTACTCAATTATGGGCCTGATGAGGGATGAGTAAAGAGGCATGATGACGTCCCCTGATCTAGATGTGAATCCCTTCATGATTAGGTGGGCTATATAAAATGTTTTTCTAACCACTTTGGCCACGTGGTTGCCAAATGAGAGATTGCTATCAACTTGGGTCCCCAGGTCCCTAATTACTTCTTCTGTACTTAATGGATTACCACCTATGTGGTAATTTGTGGGCACTTTGTTTTTGCCAAAGGGGATGACTATACACTTTTTGGCATTTAGCTTGAGGCCATGGTTCTGGCACCAGTTGTCTGTTTCTATGAGGCCCTTTTGGAGGATGCTTGTGTCGGCTGGAGAGTCGATTATGGTGCCCAGTTTGCAGTCATCTGCGAACTTGGTCAGCCACAGTCCTTCCATGTTGGCCTGTACCTCCGAGACATATATACCGAACAAGAGAGGTCCCAGGACTGAGCCTTGTGGGACGCCACTTGTAACTGGTTTGGAGTCTGACATGGCTCCAGCAATTCTAACCATGTGGGTTCTGTCCTTGAGCCAGTTTGCAACCTATCTAGTGACATAGGGGTGTATATTTAAGCTGGTGAGCTTATCTATAATGCCCGAGTGGGATATTGTATCGAAGCCTTTTGCGAGATCCAGGTAGGCTGTGTGGACCACCTTCCCCTTGTCAATGGCCTTGATGACTGTTTCAAAGAAATCAACCAGGTTTAAGAGGCAGGATCTGCCCTTAAAGTCAAACTGGGTAGGATCCAGTGTCTGTAGGTCCCCAATATCTTTATGTATGAGGTCCATGATGATCCTTTCCATAGCTTTGCAGACCAAGCTAGTCAGGCTTATGGGGCGATAGTTTCCAGGATCCATTGAGGCACCACCTTTGTGAAGAGGGACCACTGTTGCTGTACGCCACTCTTTGGGTACATAACCTGTGGTAAGGCTGAGATTGAACAGTAGTTTTATGTTTGGGTTTAGCTCATCTTGGAGTTCATGTAGGATGCAGCCCGGGACACCGTCTGGTCCCATTGATGCTGTGTTATTTGCTTTGGAGAGGGCGGCTCTTACCTGAGCATCTGAGATGTCAAGGGGGCAGCACTCTGCTGGGATAGATATTTGCCCTTCTGGTGGGGAGGAGGGGGAGAAGTTTGCGCTGAACCTGTCAGCTAGGATGTTGGCAATGTCTGTGGGGTCGATGTAGTTTTTTGTCATTTTGGACTAATTCTGAGCATATCTGGGAATTCTCACCCAGGTTCCTAACATAACTAAAGAAAGCCTTGTGATTATCCTTAGTGTCCTGTGCATTTCATCTCTCGAAGCTGGCCTTAGATGATTTTATGAGTACCTGTAGTATTTTGCTAACACTGAACAGAGATGCCTCCCCTTTTTGGGATTTTCCTCTATCATGTAGTAGCCTCCTCCTTCTATTGTATAGTTTGTTTATGGCTGTGGTCCACCAGACAGGACGTCTGCCTTTGTAGGATTGGGTCTTGTTTTTATTTGGGATTGCATGATCCATGCATTCCTGAAGGTGTTCATAGAATGCGTTTATAAAGGATTCTGTGGTCTGGGCCATATTTTCCACAGGCCCGGGGGCTTTGAAGGATTCCACCTCAGTTTTGAGGGGTGTGGAATTTGCTCTAGGGAAGTTTTACACTGTGGTTTTGTGGGCAGGGGGTGGGGTTGGGATGCGAATATCCAGTGAGATTAGTTTATGGTCTGATCTTACCAGTGAAGGGTACACTTCTGGTCTGGAGCATAGAGTCCCCATGTTGGTGATGAACAGGTCCTGTATGTTTCCCCCTCTTGTGGGAGTGGTAACAAGTTGTTCCATAGCATTTGAGTGTATAAATGCTAGGAACCTTTGAGCTAGGGTGTTGGAGCTAGAGTAATGCTCTCAGTCTATGTTTGGGTAGTTGCAGTCCACCAATATAATGGTGTTTGGAGAGACCTTCATATTTCCAGTGTTCTCAGGAAGGCCAAGTGGGGTTCCTGGGTTTGGGAGGGTGGTGTGTGCCAGGCTATGAACTGGAAGGCAGTTTTACCCACTGTTAGTTGCACATGGATAGTCTCTGATGCTTCGTGCTGTGCCACCAACCTGGAGGTGTGTGTATCTTTGACGAATATTGATAGTCCCCCTCCTGTTCTGGTTCGGTGCAAGTTTTGGGGCCTACAAGCATGGTATGAGGTATAACCTGGCAGTGCTGGGGTGCTCTCGGGAGCCTTGAACCAGGATTCTGTTACTGCACAGATATTGATGTTCTCCATGCTAAGGACAGTTTCCAGTGCATGCATCTTGAGGTTTACACTGCTGGCATTGAGTAGCATTACTATTAGTTTTCTATCCCTTGTGATACCTATGGAGGTGGTTTTGTCTTTTGAGCCTTGCCTAAAAAAGGCACTATGGGGGTAGCAAGAGCCTTTGCCAATATCCGAAAGCCCATGGGTGACAGGTGCAAGCCATCCCTAGCAAAGCATTGTGGCTTGTCGAGCATGTCATCCCAGGCTGACAGGCATTGAATCCCCTTTGAATGACACCGAAACTTAAGCCAATTGTTGAAATTGATCATATTGTCTTCATATTGTGGCATCATTCTTGGTGAGGGTAAGATGCTACTCAAGGTCAGGGTCATACCAGCCTGGGCCACATGCTCAGAGAGCTCCTCTATGTCTCTTATCATGTAGTCCAGGGAGGTATGTCTCAGGTTATTCACACTGGCATGGACAGTGACTGAGTCATATTTGTACATGCCTTGGAGTGACCTGTGTGCTTGTGTTATGTGGCGGATCATAGCACCCGACAGGCATCTCACCGTGACCTTCTCCTTGTTCAGCCTGGTGAGCGGGACGTCAGTGTGCCTGACGATAGAGGCACCTATTACAAGTGTATCAGGTGTGTTGTTTAGCCTTAAGGGCTGTGACTGTTCGGCACACTGGCTTTGTGAGCTATGTGTTGCACGTGTTCTGTTCTGGGGTAGCGGTTGCTTGTGTATCTGCTTTGGAGGTGTCTGCTGCTTAGGCAGATTTTTATTTAGAGATTCCGAGTATGTTTTCGTGTGTTTATGTGTTTGGATTGCTGTCGTGGTAGATCTATGTGAGACTGGAATTGTAGTGACTGTGGTTTCCTTCTCCTCCTGACAGGTTTCACCAGTACTGAGTTGAGAGAGCTTTGCCTCCAGTTTAGCTATATGGTTGCATCTCTTACATGTGTTGGAATTTGTTGGGAGGAGGAGAGGGTTGTCTGTGTACATGAGGCAGTTGTAACATTGCCTCAAGATTCCCAGATTCACCAGCTGGACCGGAGATGAGATTGACAACTGACCTTTGGACATGCTAGAATAGTATTGGGAATTCCTTTATAATTAACAACAAAAAGGGCCAATGGGGAACAAGGTACTCAATGTGAGTTTGTGAGGGTGTAGTGCTTTTAATTTGTTAGTCCTGGCATATATAAATGCTTTAGTGAGCAAGTACCAGGTAACTCAAATGCAATGTGTTACAGGTAACTTAAATGCAAAAATGACAAACAGTAACTTTCTTTCAAGTGAAACAAGGAAATAAGTACAGTAAGCAATGCAGATGTCACTAGGGATCCACAGAGGTGCTGTAAAGCTGTGTTTTAGGTGGAATTAGTGTTTCAGGGAAATAACAAGCAAACAAGCATACAAACAAAGCTACATTCAGCAGGCCTGGATCTAATCTATGCTACAGCAAACAAGGTGTACCAATTTCAGTAAGAAACAGTTCAAATATGCAGGCACTATAAGCCTTTAGCCAGAAATTCCCAGCTCAGATGGGCAGAGTCCAGCCTCTCCTCCCACAAGAGTGCAGACCATGAACCTTCGTAATGTAAAATAACTGGCCTGAAGCCCAAGTGCTTAAACCAGAACTACTACACATTTAGAATAGCAGACACTGATCCCTCAATCAGCAGTTCCCAACTTAGTAGGATGTAAGCTACCTGTCCTGCCACCACAGTATCCTTGACATTTAATGAGACTCACCCTCCTGTCATAGTTAGTTCTGTGTTTTGGGGCTGTCAAGCATGGTATGAGGTGTAACCTGGTAGTGCTAGGGTGCTCTTGGGAGTCTTGAACCTGTTGTCTATTACTGCACAGATATCAACATTCTCCATGCAGAGTAGAGTTTGGACTGCATGCATCTTGCGGTTTACATGTCCATCATTGAGTATCATTACTTCCATTTTCTTATCCCCTGTGCTACCTATGTAGGTGGCCTTCTGTTTTCAGCCTTACCACCAGAATGCAAAGATGTGCAGACATTACACCATGGTAATTAATAGGGGTGTACCAAACAATACAATGACAATCATACTGTTAATGCATCAGGCATGCTGGGATATACCCACAATGATATCATTACACTGTACTGTTGACAACATGATAATATTACTACACTTCTATGTAGTCACCCTGTGCATCAGCATCATGTTAACCTGTTCCTGCATCAATGTTACAGATTGCAGGAGGTGGCACAGTTTCATCATATGCACAGGGTGTGTACTTGGTATGCCTGAGCCTGCCACTGATACAACCAATCGACATGTATGTGTGTGTGTGTTAGTGAAGGACAACAGTACAAGATGTGGCAATGTTTATGCGGTGTGTGCATGTATGTGTTAGCCCTAGGTGTTAGCATTATGCATGTGTGTATGCATGCACACAGTTCCACCTCGTGGCTGCCATATACGGGTGTTTGTGGACAGCCACAGACTGTACCTGCCAGGTCATACAGATCACTGTATCTGGCCACGGACATGGTACCTGTGCCTGGCAGGGGTGCTACGGACAGTATCAGGTACTAAGCTGGACTGGGTACTGTCATCAGAAGCAGTTGGTTGATGACTGGAGACATGTCCCTGCTGGGACTGTCCATAGCCATGTGCACGTGTTCTCCTAGGGCGATCTGATGACAGCACAGACACAGCATTGCTGGGGCTGGTACTGGCACTATGGGAGTGGCCGCGGGTTTGTTGTCGTCCGCGATGACTGCCAGCTGCTGATGTTGCTGGCATATGTCCACGTCGACACCTCAACCATCCTGCATTGCCCTGGCTCATGGACATGTAGTTGTGGAACAGATCTAATGTGTCCCCCCAATGTCTGTCAATGACCTCGGTGAAATTACGGATGGCAGCTGCAACGTCACGCATAGTGTCATTCATAGCAGTGCGATGTGCTCTCAGCTCCCTCAGACCCTGTCTGGTGTACCGTTCCATACGTGACTGTGCCTGCATTACAGCCCAGAACATAGCTGAGGTTGAAAGACCTATGTGGGCACGTCTGACAGGGGCAGTACGACCATGGATGCTCCCACGAGAACCCCTGGACATCTGCCTGTGTGGTACCATGTCAGGACTCTGGCCATGGCTGCTGTGAGGAGATGCATGTGCCACTGATACCACATTACCCTGGTCAATGGCCACTGTATGCTGTCCATCACCTAGGGACATTGGTGACAATGGATGTATTGGCAGGATGACGGTATGCATTGATGGGGTTGACTGCTGTGTACTGTCAATTGGCTGACCAACAATGGACCCTGGCACACCTCCCTGTGCCATTACACAGGTATCATCATTATCACTATCCCCAGCAGTGGATTCAGGTTCCCTGCTGCACACCACCAGAGCAACACCAGAACCTGTGAGAGGAAGACAGGAAACACAGTTTACAATGTGTACACAATGTTACCACAGATGCACACGGGCACATGCACACATGCACACATGCGCACATGCACACATGCGCACATGCACACATGCATACATGCACACATGCGCACATGCACACATGCAAACATGGGTACATGGGCACATGCACACATGCACACATGGGCACATGCACACATGCACACATGCACACTCCTCAGTACATGAGATACAAACACACAGACACAAACACACCTGCAATCAAACACATAGCAATACTGTTTGAGGGTATTATTACTATTAGTATCATTAGTATTAAAGGTATTGTTATTACACACTCACCAGCATGGATTGGCTGCCTTGCTGTTACACCAGAGGGACTTGCACAAATAAGACATTTATTGTCAGTGGGCACAACTGTGCCATTGATACTGTGAGTATGATACAGTTCAGTAGTACAACAGTTGGCTTTCACAGGTCTACTGCTGATATTGTGAATATCACTCTTGCACAATAATTACCAGGATAACAGCTACAAACACAGTACACACCTCACACATGCATAAACTACCAGTGTAGAGAACAGTCAACTATAGATATGGTATGTTACCTGCACGCTCCAAGTCCACATGCTGGGTGACTCCAGCCTCCATCATTACACATGTTTGTGGATGTTGTTGTTGGGCTGGAGCCACAACACTTAGGAGGAGCCCCTCCAGTCTGGTGAGGGGGGGTGTATAGCCGCCCACCACCTGTGGCAAGATGTTGCCTGTGAATATCAGACGCACGCTGACGGACATTTCTAATTAAATCACTGCAGTGATGGCGTACCTGCTCATATGTCCGGTTATGCATGCCTATGTCATTTACCCGACGGACAATGTCTTGCCACAGTGCAGCCCTCTCCTGCTGGTTCTGGCTGGTGCAGGAAAAGAGTGTGGCAAAATCCCGCACCAGGCTCTGGTGTATCTCCTCTTCCTCTGCAGCAGAGTACGTGGGGTTGCACTGGTGCACCATCGCCCTGAAAGGAAAAGAAAAATATGTGAGCAAGTGATATGGCACACATAATACTCTACTGTAGTGATATCACTGAACTGCCATATATAGCATCTGTCTGTCTATTGGGGGATACACATGTAAATGACCACATATCAGCGCTCAGCCAACAACTGTGTGACAGTGCCTGGCACACTCCATGCAACAAACTAGTATACTCCAGCAGTCGGCACACTGTTTGAGGTCCAATGCACAATCTCACACTGGGGGTTTGTATCAAGGTAATGGATGGGGAACATTGTCAACCCATGCAATGCATGCAATGCACAGTAAATATTTCACTGGTAATGCACCCTAGTCTTTGTTGCCATAACCCTACTTACACCTCAGTCACATACAGGGAACCACAGCACAACATATGGCAATGTAGTATGTTTGTATCCCAATACCTGACACATCTTTCTCTGGCCTCACACCAAGGACACACACTACCATGACAAACACAAAGTCATGCTGAGCAATCACACCATTACAGACCTTGCACACAGTCAGTGGCATACTCATTCCACCTCACATAGTTGGTATTGCAATGAGTACATGTGCGTGTGCATTGTGTCATAGGTAGGTAGTATGCTATTGGCCCTGGGCCTACAGCAGCATACTGTTATGCTACCCTGCCCCTTGGGACACATGTAATGTGATTCTACTTGCTCCTGTCAAACAGTTACACAGGGTGACTCATATGGCATATTACCTATCTGCATAACATTCAACAGGGGTATGTCTGACATCTACTAATGGGGAGCCTTGCTTCTTAATGCTGGGTGGTTTACTCCAGGGTATGGCTTATTTGTGGGTAGGAACCTGTACCTCCACCATGTGCTCTTTACTGTGGTGCCAAGGATGACAGACATAGGTCATTTAGGCTGGGGATATTGTGAGGTGTTACCATGGTTGTTGGACAACTGTTATGGGTGTGACTTAACTATGCATATCCAGCAGTGGTAACCTCTGTGTAGGTAGTATGAAAGGCACTCTATCTGTGCTTTTGTCAGTCACTCTGCATAGGTAATGTGTTTGAGGGCATTATCACTGTTTGTTAGGTATGACTGTGTCCTTCTCCCTTTCTGTAGTTGTCATGGGATGTACATACTGTGTAGGACATTGTGAGGTGTAGAGGGGTACAGTGACCTACTTTCCCTAGCTGACACACCATTTGTGCTGACACGTACCATGTACAGGTATTACATGACTAGTGTGCCACTGTGAATATCAAAGGGGAGTCTATTGTACACTTGTTTCCCATGTTCCCTCCTGACACATCCAGTAGTAGGCAGGCAACCACCTATGTGGTGGTTAGTGGTGTAAGTGTTTTGGAATGGGGTATGGTACACCAGTATCCACACTGGTGTTCAGTCCATACCTTTGTAACCAGGCACCTGTTGCAATACATCTGCACACATGTGCCTCTCTCAGTATATATATATATATATATATATATATATATATATATATATAGAGAGAGAGAGAGAGAGAGGGGGGGGAGAGATATTCACATGCATACATATCTGTAGACATTCATATCTGTCTGTATATGTGTATGTATCTATATATATCTATATATGTATGTGTCTATTACATATATATGTATATACATATTCTATCTATCTATATATGTCTATCTATTTATACATCCCTCTCTATCTATGTATACATATATGCATATTCTATCTATATATATATATATATATATATATATATATATATATATATATATATCTACATATATAAATATACATACATATACCAATAATATATATATATATATATATATATATATATATATATATATATATATATATACCTTTTTATTTACACATACGAATACACACACTAACATACTGCTAAACATCCATTACTGTACAACCTACATTGTACGTTGCACTACAACCTACATTAATATGTGCACATAGCAACCTTCAAATACATATGTACGTCCAGCCTTCACTAACAGTTGCAGTATGTCCCCTGCCCTATGCACATCTTCATATATATATAGATACAGACTGCTAACACATATGGAGGGTTCACAGTATGTAGACTATTAGATTATTAGTTTACATTACCTTTGTTTGTCACTGCTGTTTGTGATGGCTTGCTGCTTGGTGGCCTGCTGCTGGTTAGCTTGCTGGTTTTTATTGTTTTTTTTGGTGCCTCTCTCTGTGTCTCTTTGTCTCTTTTTCTCTTTTTCTCTTTTTCCCATATTTCTGTTTTTCTGTTTTTCTCTTTTTCTGTTTCTCTCTCTCTCTCTCTCTCTCTCTCTCTGTCTCTCCCTCCGGATGTTGCAATGAAAGTATTGCATGTGTGGACTGGGAGTACAGGCTGCATTTGTAGGTATATGCACATGTGCATGTGATGGCCTCTGCACCAATTGTTAGCCAGCATTTACTAATTGCATGCAGCCTGCTGTGTGGTAATTGCAGTTCTCACTGTGAGTTCAGGACAGTGCTATAAAATGTTAGGTTAGGTAGGCGTAGCCCTTTCAGATTTTCAAGGTGGGGACCATGCTGGTATGCTGTGGACACTGTTCTGTGAGTGTAAAGGTTGGTATGTCTCTCATATTTCAGGCTGTGTTGTAGGCACTGAAATGCATGTTGTACTGAAACCTGACTATTGCTTCCTCCAGTTTATTCTTCTCAGTGTGTATGTTAACTGACACCTAATAATACTAATACTGTTTAAATGGGAGTATGTGCTTTTCTGTGGGACTTGTGGAGTAACTGGTATACAGCAGTGGCTCTTGCAATTTGTTGCTATGGCTTCACTATTTGGCCTTTACATTCACTCCTTGAATGCCTCCTAGGTGTCTTTACTGGAATGTGTTGCTATGGCTTTCCTATTTTCCATTTGCATTCACTCCTTGTAATGCTTGCTATATTTCTTTCAGCAGCAATTCCTTATATGTTTGTTGTGGTTTGGTGGTACTGCATGCAGTCTGGTCTGGCCAACGTGTGGGGCTTGACACCTACAAGGGTATTTTATTTTGCTGCTGAGCAGTAGTGGGGCCTTGTACTTTGTAATAACAGTTATGGATAGCAGGCACATGCAGCGCTTGTAAACTGCTATACTGTCCTTATTTTATTAGTTGGCTACATCCTTTGATATTTGTGGGTTGTACACCTACATGTGGGTGTGCTTGTGGAAGCTATTCTACAGCTATTCACAGAGTGTGTGACAGCAGACAGAATGATATGCCTGTGAGTTTGTGACACTTGCAGGCCTCAGATACTCTCAGGTGTATCTTTTATCAGCCTCAGGGAATGGTACATATCAGTGGGATACACCCGTGATATATTTCAGATATTCTGTAGTTGTGACTGTGGGGTATTTTGAGCATATGTATTACTACACCATTTCTGACATGCAAGTAGTGCATACTTTCAGTAATTGACAGTTACCATTACGTGGGATTCCGCACCTTTCTGCCTACTGTTAGTACATTTCACAGGGAGTCAGTGGGGCACAGTTGACATTTGTTTTCAAATCAGGGACATCCCTGTAAATCAGTCACAGTTGTGAGGTCTGGCCTCTTACCTATTCAAATATGGCAGTGTTTATCCTGCTCTGATAGTGTGTGTGGTTTGCAAGGTGCTACTGTCACATTATTACCTACTAGCTACCGACTAGCATGGCTGTTTCTCTTCTCACAGTAATGTTATACAAATCCACAAGAATTGCCAGTAAAGATACAAGAAAAGCTTTGTGTAATAGCCTTCCTATATTCCCTTTACATTCAGTCCTACCATTTCATGATATATTGCTTTCAGCACAAAGTTCTTGTATATCAGTCATGGTTTAGTGGTAAGTCATGCAGACTAGTGTTTCCAAGGTCCTGGATTCGAGACTGACAGAGGAATTTTATTTTGCTGCTGAGCAAACTACAGGCCTTGTCATTCAGAGTGACTAAGGCACTTTTAAGCAGTTGTAAGCGGGTTAGCGCTGGTTTGCGCGGCGCTCACGCATGTGCACTGTCGCTTAGCTTCACGCACACACGCTTAGCTAAGTGCACACAAGCGCACACCCGCTTAAAAGTGCTTACTATCGCGCACACCCACGCTAATTTCTTTGAAAGAAAAGAAAATGGGGAGATAGGAAAGTGGTGAAAAAGGGGGCACAAAGAGAGTAGGACAGTAGGAAAACAAGCTCGGGATTTGCAGGAAGGATGTAGGAAAGGCCCATAGCTGCCCATTTCTTTATCAGCAACAGCTGTGCATATGTGTGTAATTTGGTGTGAAATTGGAAACCTTCCACCCCTGAGAGAGGGGTGAGGACAACAAAATATGTTGTACAGCCAATTGTAATTACCAGTTCACTTGTCCAGCAGACATGTCTGCAAAATGGGCAGCTATATATGGGGCGTAATTTTTTTGCGGGAACAGAGTGCCCTTTTTTATTTTTTTTTCAGGTGAGAGTGGAATGTGAGGTACAGGAAGTAGGTATATTTGGGGAGGTAGGGGAGGTTAACAGACAAGACAAACAAGACGCATATAGGGGCGGAGTATGACACATGTGGGGGGGAAACACAATTGACAGGGACGGATGTTTGGATATCGCGAGCCCATGAGCCCACAGATGGCAACAGTGGAACTGAGATCCCCACCCATGGGCAGTTGCCACTGTGCCTTCACAGCCCAGGATGGGGCTGCGCTGGGGGCTGTGTAGGATGGGCAACAGGCACACCCGTGAGTGCGCCACCCGAGCCTCAAGCTGGCGTAGGGGTTCAAGCACAGAATGCCTGATCTTGCTGCGCACCACAGACCGGACACTTTGGATGGTGAGTGGACGGTCTCCTCCACCCATGCTTTCAGAGGGGGGACGAGCCCCATCCCCTGCAGTGCTTCCACCCAAAGGTGGCACAGGGCCACTGGAGGAGGTTCCGGCCTGGGCACTAGTGCCAGGTGCACTCGCCAGCTGAGGTGGGAGAGGTGGGTCCGCTGGAACCCGCCTTCCCTGTTGTCCTATGTTTAGCAATATTTTATGACATTTTGGGTTAGTAACAAACAATACCATTCAAAATTAGTTGTAACAGCATGCATCAGTATTCCCATTAACCAAACACCCATGAATTCCAAACACTGAACAGCAAGCATAACACATGCATATTTTGAACAACAGTACACAATCCAACAGCATGCAGGGTTGATTGATGGCAACAGGCCATCAGGTTTGGATATGTGAACAGGGCACATGCATCAACGTACGTGCAAATATGTTTGAACCAACAGGGCAAATGTCCATAGGAATTAATTGTGAATACACATACCCAGTTTGTTGTGGAATGGCATTATTTGTGAATATAGGGTAGGGTGAATAAATATTTCATTAACAACTTCAACTACCTATACATATGCTGTACATCTCTAGTAGCTGCAGATATATATACCCTACAGGTCTTAGTACAGCTTCCTATATGTAACCTTAGGAATGTTGGTGATGGGATTGTTACTGCTACATTAATATACATTGCATTTTTATTCATACACGTTCATATCTGGCTGTGTTCAGGTACAGCATCCTGCTACATTTGATTTATATGGCTCTAGACAACTGTGGATGTTCATTATTTCATACAACCATACTATCTCCATATTGCAAGGGTACAGCAACATATCCAAATTGTGGGACAGACACATTCCAGCTTCAGTACTTTATTTCAAACATTTCACTGTTTGGTTTTGGCTGTCTCATTCATTTCATTATGTACTGACTGCAGTATACTTTATTCAGAAGTTATAACAGCTTTCTTGGTCGATTCATACCTCTTTTTCACACTCTCACTTGTTTTATTTTTACAATTCAAGATGATACTTTATTCTAGGTGTTATTAACATGTCATACTTGGTTACAACAATCCTTTCCAACAGACTCACTTGTTTCATATGGCAGATTTTCAAAGGGGATGTATTTGTCACATGTCTATTGTCTTTAGCTTGTTTACCACTAATTTTCAGGCTGCAGCAGGTTATCTGATATTACAATACAGGTGGGAAATCTCTATTTCAGACTTGTTTAATTTTTATTTCTAGATTACAGGCTGCATCACTTATGTAATCATACAGTTCTAGCAGAATCTTTCTTCTAGTGTTATTTGAACTTTATTAATATGTAACTACACTGAACTCTTTTACAAGCTGTCACTTATATTGTATAACAATTACAGAAAAATAATTACCTGGTGGCGCAACCCCTCCAGCCTATCACCATAGGCTCGCCGATTCACAGAACGCACACCTGCAGCTGTAATATAAATGAAGTAATATTGGAACATACATCTCCATAGTATCAGCTAGGATAATTCCTTACATACGTAATTACATGGATACTTACTCAGTAGTGGGGCGTTGGGCATTTGCCGGGCCTCCTGGATCCAACGGTTCAGTTGGTCCTGCTTTCATCTCTTCAGGTCCGCATGGTGGTGACGGACCTGTTCACCAGTCCTTGGTATGCCTGTGGCACTGGTGAGATCATGTGCCAACCGGTTCCACGCCTCTGCCTTGTACACTCCCCACAGAACCTGGCCCTGCATGAGTTGAGCCTCATGATCATGGACTAGGAGCCAAACCATATATTTGGACTCCTCAACACCCCACCTCTGTGCTCGTAAGCGACTACCCTCTCCTACACCTGCCATCCTGACTGCAAATAGGTTCCACAATCAGTTATGCTGTGTATTCCCGCCTATGGGGCTTATATATGCCGTTTTTCCCGCACTTATCTGTGATTGGCCATTTAGGAATTGTATCAGCTTAAAAAACCTGCTTTGTCATGCTTCTATTTCCATTCATTCCTATATATATGCTAATACTGCATTTTTCAATACAGCTGTCATGGCTTAGTGGTTCAGTACTTTGACTATGATGCGCAGTATCCTGGGTTCGAGCCTGGGCATTGCTTTTTTTTATTTTACTACTGTCTAGACAGGCTAGGATGTGTGTCTGTTTAAAGGCGGCTTTGATACAGGTTGCTCAACGTTGCCCGCCGGTAAGCTGGTTGGCGCGTTGCGCATCTCCGCGCAAATGGGTTATGCTGGTTAATCCGTTATTTGGCTATGAGCACACATATAACGCTATGAGAAATGTTGCTTAACTATGGGCACACAGTTTCAGCGTGTTAAAGCGCTGCCCAACTCTGGGCACTCATATTACACCTGTTAAACCACTGCTCACCTGCGGGCAATCATACTCAGCTTGTTAGAGCGCTGCTCAGCTATGGGCACTTATAAATTTTTTTTTTTTTTATTGTATCAGATTTCTTCAAAATACATAGCCCATTCCATTACATTTTACTTAAATTATAGTTATATATATGTACATATATGTCAGGGGATTGTTTCGTGCTTATTCCACTAAAAATAAAAAAATGATGTTGTTGGGGCTCGAACCGTGACTGCCTCCTCTTTGGCCAACGTCTCTACCGCTATGTTATTGCTACTTGGCTTAATTTGCATATTTATATCTTATATGCTTTTTCAATGACTGCTAACTGTGGCTGAGCGAAGGGCACACCCGCGCAAACGAGCGCAATTACGGGCAAACATTTTTGAAATTATAAAAAAAATTAAACTGTTAATTTTTACGTTTTACATTACAGCTGGGTTTATAGTCTGTGGGGGCATGTGTGGTGTTGTGTTTCTTGACATTTCCGCGGACTCGCTAGTGGGAGTTCCCTTTTGGGACTGTGATTCTTCTGAGGGCGTGTCCCTTTGCAGGACTCACCGTGCGGACACCCCCCTACTTTGCTACACGGACCGTGTTAGCCTAGGGTGTGATTCAGCATGCCCTCATGAATATGCATGGCATGCTGACATCACCCCATTTAACTGCAGCCTCCGTATAAGACTTGCTAACTCTTACATGGAGGTTTTGTGAATCCTGCAGAATATCTCTCTCTCTTTGTGTATATATATATATATATATATATATATATATATATATATATATATATCTATAGACAGATATAGATAGATAAATAATTTGATTTAATCTCATTTCTTTAAAGCACAACTAACTATACAAATTTGACTGAAATCTCATTTGACTGAATCATAATTGAACACAAATTGTAAAGTCTTGTGTAATCATGGAGTTATTACATTTAAGTAAGAGGGTGTTGGGTGTGAATTTCCCTACAAAAGGAAGCTTGTAATGTATTATGGTGTAGTAAAATTTTTCATTCAAGTGAAATTTTGAGTTATGATTGCTCTAATTAAGTATTTTGTGAAACATTTGTGTGTGCCAGCAGTTATTCACTGTGTTATTTTTCTCTTTTTTTACTACTGTACGACTGTGAAGTTAGTTTATAACTAAGCGGAAGGAAGGGATTTGGGGGGCACTTAAGTCTGCAATTAATTTTTGGATTAGTAAAGTTTTTTCTGTCAAATGTAATTATATAAATTGAGGTGTCATTTAAATGTCATTTCATTCAAATGTGGTCAGTCATTTGGAATTCAGTGAAGAGTGATTCAGTCAAATTAACTTTACTCACACATATATATATATATATATATATATATATATATATATATATATATAATAACAAAAAAACTTCCAAAGACATCTGTAAAATGTAAATAAAACTAGGTATAACACAAGAAGAAAGAATGCAGCAAGTAGAACTTGTGATTGAGAGCACTTTCGTATATATATATATATATATATATATATATATATATATATATTATATATGTGTGTGTATGTGTGTGTGTGTGTGTGTGTGTGTGTATGTATATGTTTTTTGTATGATTTGTGCATGTCTGCTCGCATAGCTCTGTGCATAATATATGTCCAAAATACATGCACATTAACAAAATAACTGTAAAGCTATGTGTGTATATTTAGATTGGACCTTTGAAATCCACTCAACCAGCTGCTCCTTCCTCTGCAAGTTGATGTATCTGTACCTCAATTGCTCCCCAGAGGATGACAGGTGATCCTTCTTCCCAAATATCAATTGTTTCCAATCCGCACTGTCAGTTGCCAGCTCTGTTTCTGTAAGTGCAGCTCCTGCAGCAAGTTGAAAAGGACCTTGATCTCTTTTTTTGACCATCTTGGGGCTCATCCCAGGGCTTTAACAGATTCCATCCTTCCAAAGTGCCAGTACAATATTAAAATATGTAAATGTGATGCAGGAAATAAAATGCATGAACTACATTCTCTGAAGGGTGCCATCACTATGTCCAGCCAATACACCTACATAGGGCTACTACCTACTGAAGTAATAGTAGTGTAATGGTTTTGTGTGATAATAGGATTACAGTGCTTACAAGCAGCTCCATTTTTTTCTATACCAATTCTTTCATTCACTTAAATAAGTGAAAAACATCCTGCACTGTAACACATTAAGACACATTCTTATCCCATTTTTTTTTTATTTTTTAGGGAAGTTTTGTTTAATATGGTATCACAGATTTGGATGAAATGTTGTAAAGGTTGGTAATGCATTCACTCCTGTAGTATTTTTTGAGGGGGGCACAGAAGTACTTCTGTAGTACTATATCATTTCATTATTGGTATTTTTCTATTATTTGTTATTGTGCTTCAGATAGGTTATAGGTATGTTTTGTACTAAGTGGTAAGTATTATTACTAGAGAGTAACATTTGGGTAGAGTTGAAGAGGACACAGTTTAAATGGCTATTAATGTTCTTAGAAATACATAAATACCATGGAAATGGTAAAGCATACTGGACTGTGATTGAGCTGTTTGTGGTGGTTATGCACATTCTCATGCTCATTATCCATCAGCACAGCTTGCCTCAAGCCATTTAAATGCATTTATGCCTAAAACAAGACATACTCATATGTACAGCAGTGTGGTTCATAGACCTTAGTGAGTCTGAGCCTCATTGACATAAGATGTTCTTAAATCAGCTCTAAACTTGCACCAGTTGACCTCAGTCTGCCATTTTAAACTGCTCTAAGCCCCACTCATTGTTGACATTCTATTAAAACTGTAAGCTAACCAAAGACAATTTATAAAAGCAAGAATAATCAGAAATAAGTAGGAAAACACTGTACTTATTGTAGTGAGATCTTGCGAACAGTAGCCTTATTTTATGGGTAAGACCTGACAGTCAGTAGTAATTCTATGGCTCATGAATGACATCATTGAGAATGTGTAAGGTGCCATTTTCATGGTTGTCTGCATGTGTTAAAGGGCTTATTGTTGATAACTTGCATTGTCAATGGTTACTAGAAAGGTTAGCAGTAACAGAAAACTGATTATGACATACACTAACCTGACCACTACCATACCCTAACAGGGAATAGCTATTGATGTTACTTTAATTTTTGCAGTACAGGTTAACACAACATACAGTACTACAAAGATAATTAAAATCTGCCACTCAGAAGTAATTCTTACTATACGTGTCTGCTTATTATTATGAACTTGAATGAAGGAAACATTAAAATGTTAGGTGTTATGAGTGGGAGACTGGTTTAATGTTGGCGCAATAGTGCACTTGCAGGTCACAAAATGCTGCAGAAGCAGCAGCGAACAAGACACAGGAGAGAGTTTGGAGGAGAACCAAATCCATACGGATGCTCTGAGGGCAGATAAGAAATGTCTGTGGGGTCCAAAGCACACAGGGAGGGTTAAAACATGGAATCAAGTAGTGACTGCACATAAATACTGTTGGGTGAAGGCACCACTCACTTAACACAGTGAAGGAAAAGACAAACTAAATGGTGGGACATGCAAAGATAAAAACTAGACAGAATGGAATTTCCATAGCAGCACTGGTGGTGGTGATTTGATACTGTTGCTTTTTACACTGCATCTGTGCCTTCATTCTCTATAGGGGTGATGACTTTTACACAGATGAGGTGCTACTGAAATCATCAGAGGTGGTATGGATGTAGGTACATTCAGGCCACTGCAGCAACCACAGTCATGCAGTATAGAAGGTTATTGTGTAGTTAATTTCTCCATGTAATGCTGTAAAGTACTGGCTATAATACCGGTCTAGATATAACCCTTAACATTTTTCAACATCAGGTCGGCCATCCACAACAGTTGGGCCATCCATCATCACTTGTTTTATCAGGCTGTGGAGAGCATTTCATTACTGTAACTAAGCAGAAATTCATTAAGATTTCAAGAGCAGGATAAGTTATTTCTTACACTTATTTCACTGAACTGCACTTCTGAAACACCTATAATTGTGCTATACTGTTAATCTACTACATTTTACACTGTTGTAATGCTTTTTTTACTGTTGCATTTATGTACTGTTTTATACTGTTTTAACTGTATTTTTCATTGCTAAATACTGTTTCATTACTCTAATTGCATGGTTACTGAATTACTTAACTGTAAACTGCTTTTTCATACTGAGAGTTGTATTTTCCATTTGTGAGTGCTCAACCCGAGCTTTTCTATGCATTTTTGATTTTTTGAGGTTTCTGTGTTCTAATCTAGTCTGTGCATTTTTGATTTTTTGTGGTTTCTGTGTTCTAATCTAGTCTGTTTACAGTTAAAAGCATTCTCTAGAGTCTGCTTGCTCCTTGATCTCTTTTAAAACTTTCATTTAGTGGCTACAGCTAGGAACTGTAATAGTGTGCAATACTATAATTGCATTTTTATTTAATTACTAAATTGTAAACATACTGAGACTTGTATTTTTTCCTTGTGAGTGTTCTTACTATGCTTTTAAAGTGAGGTTTCTGAGTTCTACACAGGTGGCATCATCTTGATAGAGGCTTACTGTTGGCTAGGCCTGGTAGTTTTGTTTGAGTTTCCTGTGTTTCTGGCAGCCATTTTCTGCTGATAGTCTGTCTTCATTATTATTGAGAGTAAAAGGGCCTCCTGACCTTCTGTAGTACAAGTGATTGGGTAATAGAAGGGGCTGAGTAGTAATTTGACCTTCTAACTCTTCCATCCTTACTGTTATATAAACCCTGTGTCTTGAAAAGGTTCTGCTTGTTTTATCAGGCTCTGGATGGCATTTCATTACTGTAACTAAGCGGAAATTCCTTAAGATTCCAAGAGCAGGATAAGCTATTTCTTACACTTATTTCACTGAACTGCACTTCTGAAATGCTTATAATTGTGATATACAGTTAATCTACTACATTTTGCACTGTTATAAAGCTTTTTATACTGTTGCATTTATGTACTGTTTTATACTGTTTTAACTGTATTTTTCATTGCTAGATACTGTTTCATTATTCTAATTGCATGTTTACTGAATTACTTAACTCTAAACTGCTTTTTCATACTGAGAGTTGTATTTTCTGTTTGTGAGTGCTCTATCCGAGCTTTTCTGTGCATTTCTGATTTTTTTGAGGTTTCTGTGTTCTAATCTAGTCTGTACATTTTTGATTTTTTTTGAGGTTTCTGTGTTCTAATCTCGTCTGTTTACAGTTAAAAGCATTCTCTAGAGTTTACTTGCTCCTTGATCTGTTTTAAAACTTTCATTTAGTGGCTACAGCTAGGAACTGTAATAGTGTGCATTACTATAATTGCATTTTTATTTAATTACTAAATTGTAAACTGCCTTTTCATACTGAGACTTATATTTTCACTTTGTGAGTGTTCTTTCTGTGCTTTTAAAGTGAGGTTTCCGTGTTCTGCTCAGGTGGCATAATCTTGATAGAGGCTTACTGTTGTCTAGGCCTGGTAGTTTTGTTTGAGTTTCCGGTGTTTTTGGGAGCCATTTTCTGCTGATAGTCTGTCTTCATTATTATTGAGAGCAACAGGTCCTCCTGACCTTCTGTAGTATGAGTGATTGGGTAATAGCAGGGACTGAGTAGTACTTTGGTCTTCTAACTCTTCCATCCTTACTGGTATATAAACCCTGTGTCTTGAAAATGTTGTGCTTGTTTTAGCAGGCTGTGGATGGCATTTCATTACTGTAACTAAGTGGAAATTCCTTAAGATTCCAAGAGCAGGATAAGTTATTTCTTACACTTATCTCACTGAACTGCACTTCTGAAACTATTATAACTGTGCTATACAGTTAATCTACTACATTTTGCACTGTTATAAAGCTTTTTTTACTGTTGCATTTATATACTGTTTTATATACTGTTTTACCTGTATTTTTCATTGCTAGATACTGTTTCATTACTCTAATTGCATGTTTACTGAATTACTTAACAGTAAATTGATTTTTCTTACCGAGAGTCATATTTTCTGTTTGTGAGTGCTCTATCTGAGCTTTTCTGTGCATTTTTGATTTCTTGAGGTTTCTGTGTTCTAATCTATTGGGGGATACAGTAATCCTCTGAGTAAGACTAACCAAGTCTTACTCAGAGACAGCCGTTTAAGACTATGACGTCAGCGCCTCATGCATATGCATGAGGGTGCTGACTCAACTGGAAGGCAAACACAGAGCGTGTAAGACTGCAGGGGGCAATGCGGACTGCCAAGCAGTCCAAATATCCACACCCCTGCAACCATATAAAGTGAAAATGACAAATACAATGAGCGAGTCCGCTGAAATGTACACATAGCAAACAGTACACATCCCCACATACTAAACTCCTTTGTAATTGTAAAATGTAAACTATTCTTTTTTTTTTATAATTCCCAATATGACTACCCGTATTTGTGTGTGTTTGCGCGGGTGCGCCCATTTCTTAGCTGCAGTAAGCAATTTTGACATCAAAGAGCATAATAAGAAATGTTTATGCAAATCATGCCAAATATCAATAGCGTAGTGGTAGAGCGTTCGCACAAAGTGGAGGCATTCCCGGTTCCAGTCCCCTGTCTATTTTATGTTTAAATTAGTATATAAAATAATTCCTGACATATATGAATGAAATTTTAGTAAAAAACATTGAAATGGCCTATGTATTAGTGAAAAAAATGTATATATATAAATATAAGAAGGTGAGCAGCATTAAGGATATTGACATATAATTGCTTATAGCTAAGCAGCGTTTTACCTAGTGCAATATAAGTGACCATAGCTAAGCAGAGTTTTACCTAGCGCAATATTATTGCCCATAGCTAAACTGCATTTTACCTAGCCCAGTATAACTGCCCATAGCTAAGTAGCGCTTTACCTAGCGCAATCGGTTTGCACGGAGCTGCGCACCGCGCTAACCAGAGCACCGTCGGGCAACGTGGAGCAACGCAGAGCAAAGTGGCCTAAACACAGCCACACCCCCTAGCCTGTCTGGACAGTAGTAAAATAAAAAGCAATGACAAGATTCGAACCCAGGATACTGTGCACCATAATCAAAGTACTGAACCACTAAGCCATGACAGCTTAGCATGAACATGCACTGTTAACATACATATACTTATAAATGGAAGATTAACCATTGCTAAGCAGGTTTGCTGTTAGCCGAGAATTTTCAAAAACGGCCTATCACAAATAAGTGTGGGAAATGCGGCATATTTAAGATCCATAGGCAGGAATACTCACCATAACTGATTGTAGCTCCCATCTGCAGTCAGAATGGCTGGTGCTGGAGAGGGTACACACTTTCGAGCGCAACGCTGGGGCATCGAGGAGTCAAAATACATGGTTTGGCTCCTTGTCCACCATCATAAGTCAAGACTCCTGCAGGGCCAGTTTCAAGGGACGGAGTACAAAGCAGAGGCTTGGAAGCGGTTAGCTCATGATCTCATCAGTGCCACAGTCATCCCTCAGACTGGTGAGCAGGTACGTCACCACCATGCAGACCTGAAGAGACGGAAGCAGGACCTACTGAACCGATGGATACAGGAGGCCCATGACATGCAAGATGCCCCACTACTGAGTAGGTAGCCATGGAATGAAGTAGGTAAGACATGCTAATGTAGGTTATATAATGGATAGGTATGTCTCAATATTCCTTCATTTACTTCACAGCTGCAGGTGTCCATGCTGCAAATCAGCAAGCCTATGCAGATAGGCTGCTAAGGCTGCGCCACCAGGCAGGTTAGTAATTATTCTGCATGTATTGTTATATAAAATAGGTGAAAGAGCCTTAAAAAAGTGTTGTAGCCCAATAATAAAGTCATAAAATGCCCTGAATAATTACTCTGCATGTACTGTTATATAAAATAAGTCAGAGAGCCAGAAAAAGAGTGTTGCAAACCATTAATAAAGATAAAATAAGTCCTGAATAATATCTCTGCATGTACTATTATATAAAATAAGTGAGCAAGCCTGAAAAAGAGTGTTGTAACCTATTAATAAAGGTATAATACATCTTGAATAAGTCTTCTGCATGCACTGTAATATCAAATAAATGAGGGAGCCTCTAGAAAAGTGTGTAATGTAATTAATAAAGGTATAATACTTGGAATGTGTCCGTGTCACTTACTTTGAAATGTTGTTGTACCCTTGCATTATATAAATAGTACTGTTGTATTAAGCTCTGTCAACCCACAGTTGGGCAGTCCCATATAAAGTGGATGAAGGAAGTGCCAGTAGCTGTGAAGCATATATACAGTCCTCAACAGTTGGTTAATGGCTGGCATGCATAGGTAAATCTGGCGCATGAGTAGCTTGTTAATGTGTTCCCCAGAAATGTGAGTGTGCTACTGGAAATGTAGGGTTCTGTAGAAATATAACTGAAAATGTCACATGAACACATCCAGATATATAGATATATAAATATAAATAAAATATATAACTATGTAGCAGTAACATCTGCATCTTAGACAGTTAGTATGTCAGATATAGGTCAGGTATAAAATGAACTAGCCAAACCCATTACACAACCTAATGCACATTGCCTAGTGTAATAATACATGTACGGGATATACACCTGCAGTCAATAGGAATGTAGTGTAAACTATAAGTACTTATAAGATGTTAATGGAGGTATCTTTTTACACCCTACTGTATGTGCATAAACAATGCAATTCCACACCTCAATAGGTATGTCTAATCTCAAAACATTTGTTGGGACATATGTCCTATTGTTCTATAAATATCTGCATTTACTTTGATGCATGTGCCCTGTTCAAACACCACAATCTTAGTGGTCTGTTGCCACCAGTCATCCCTGCATGCTGTTGGAATGTCCACTGTCATTCAATATATGCATGTGTTATGCTTGCTGTTCAACTGTTGGAACCCTGGTGTGTTGGGTTAATGGGAATATTATTGCATGCTGTTACAACTAATTTGGAATGCTTTTGTCTATGTTGTAATTAAACACACCTAAACACAGAACGTATGGGAAGGCCGGTCCCAGCGGACCCACCTGTCCCTCCTCAGCTGGCGATTGCACCTGGCTCCAGCAGGTCTGGTGCCCATCCCGGGCTCCCCTCCTCCGTTAGTCCTGTGCCACCTTTGGGTGGAAGCGCTGCAGGGGATGGGGCTCATCCCCCCTGTGCAAGAGTGGGTGGAGAAGGGCCACCTGTCACCCTCTGAAGGGTCCGGGCTGTGGTGCATAGGAAGATCCAGTGTTAAGTCGCTGATCCCCTATGCCAGCTCGATACAAGAGTGGTGCGACTCATGGGTGAGCCTGCCCCTCCTATGCAGTCCCCAGCACAGCCACCTTCGGGGCTGTAAAGGTGCAGTGGTGACTGCCCATGGGTGGGGATTTCAGTTCCACTATTACCATCTGTGGACTCATGGGCTTGCGATTTCCAAACATCCTGCCCCGTCAATTGTGTTCACTCACCCCATGTGTCATGTTCCACCCCTGTATGCGTCTTGTATGTCTTGTCTGTTTACCTCCCCAACCTACCTTCCCAAATATACCTACTTCCTCTACCTCACATTCCACTCTCACCTGAAAAAAAAAGGGCAATCTGTTCCCACAAAAAAATTACGCCCCATACATAGCTGCCCATTTCACACACATGTCCACTGGACATGTAAACTGATAATTATAATTGGCAGTACAAAATACTTTATTGTCCTCACCCCTCTCTCAGGGGTGGAAGGTTTCAAATTTCACTCCAAATTTCTAACATATGCACAGCTGTTGCTAGTAAAGAAATGGGCAGCTATGGACCTTCCCTACACCTGTCCTGCACATCCCGAGCTGGTTTCTCCACTGTCTTTCCCTCTTTGTGCCCCCTTTTTCACCACTTTGCTATCTCCCCATTTTCTTTTCTTTCAAAGAAATTAGCATGGGGGTTAGCGGGAGTAAGCACTTTTAAGCTGTAGTTAGCGGGTTTGAGCGAGTGTGCGCATGTGTGTGCTTAGCTAAGTATTGCTAAGCATCACACAAACCCATGTAAACCTGCTTACAACTGCTTAAAAGTGCCTTAGTCACTCTACATGGCAGGGCCCTTGTTCTGCTGAGCAGCAAAATAAAACACCTCTGTCAGTCTCAAACCCCAGACCATGGACCCACTACACTGCATGAAGTACCACTAAGCCACAGTAGACTTACAACAAGTTGCTGCTGTAATAAATATATCATGCATTACAATGAGTGAATGTAAAGGGAAAATAGGAATGCCATAACACAAATCTTTTTCTGTGGATCTTTACCAACAGTTGCTGTGGAATTGCATGACATGACTGTGAAAAGAGAACCAACCATTCTAGCAGGAAATAAAGTTACAGTAGCACTTTACAAACCCCACACAGTATCAGAGCAGGATAAACACTGGCATATTTGAATAGGGCAGAGGCCATACTTCCCAACTGTGACTGCTTTTCAGGGATGTCCCTGATTCGTAAACAAATGTTAGCTGTGTCCCTCAGAAACCCTCTGAAAAGTACTGACGTTAGGCAGAAAAGTGGGGAATTACACTTAATGAATAATGTCAATAAGTAAGAGTACACACTGCTTGCACGTCAGAAAAGGTGTATTAATACATATGCTCTGATTCTCTCACAGTCTCAACTTAATGTCTGTAATATATTACAGGTGTACCTCACTTATATGTACTTTTCCCTGAGGCTGTTCAAATATATACCTGAGTGTATCAGAGTGTATCAGAGACCTGGCAGAGGCAGAAACACACAGGCATTTCAGCTTTTCTGCTGTTACACACTCTGCAAATAGGTTTGCAACGAGTCCCACAAGCATACCCTTATGTAGGAGTACAACAAAGAAATATCAAAGGATGTAGCCATGTACTGGTAGCAACCAACTGTGACAATGCCATTTTTCCAGTGCAGAAAAGACTGGTGTGGTGCACAGACAAAAGAATAATAGGCTAACCTCTGGCTACCATCTGTATATGTCCACAGGTGGGAGCTACGCAGACAGACTACTTGCCTTGATAAACTAACAGGTACACAGCAACCCTGTATGTTCAGCAAGATAAACATCACACAATAATAAATAATGCTCGCTGTACTTCTGCACCCCTACCCAAAAGAACAATATACCTGTGTATTCAGGCTCTACCAAGGATATAGGTAGGCATACTCAGTACTGAAATTTGTCCAGTTGTCTTGAGCAGCCTGTGCTAATGTCAACACAAATAAACAACAAGCTGTTCAGAAGTGAGTTAATTAATATTTACAGTATAGTAGTTCACAAACAGTTCATATTCCAGAAGAACACATTGCAATAATTACTTTTGTATGGGAGTTAATTGTCTAATTAGAAAAGAAAGTACATACTCCCATGTATCTTGTGCAAGCATTTGGAGAGGTGAGTAAAATTCTACACTGACAAGTGTGTACTAGAAGCAGCAACACTCAGGTCTGAGTACAACATGCAAATCACTGGCTACAACCCTAGCTTCAGATATAAGTATACCAACCTTCTGACTGACACAACGGTGTCCACAGCAAACAAGCATGGGTCCCACTTTGAAAAGCTGAAAGGGCTATGCCTACCTAACTTAGCATTTTATATCAGTGGGCTGCTATGACAGTGAGTACTGCAATTACCACACAGCAGGCTGCATGCAATTAGTAAATGGTGGGCACCAATTGGTGCAGAGGCCATCACATGCACATGTGCAGATACCTAGAAAAGCAGGCTGTACTTGCTGTCCACACATGCAATAATCTCATTGCAGCAAGAGAGAGAGAGAGCGAGAGCGAGACAGAGACAGAGACACAGACAAAGGCAAAGAGACAGAAACAGAGAGACACAGAAAAAGAAAGAGCAACAGCAACAGACAGAGAAAACTCAAACCAAAAAAAAAATTAAAATTAAAAATTATTTCCTTTAAAAACAGACAGAACAGAGAAATACAAAGGAAAGGTATGTAACACATATGTATTTGCTGGCATGTAGTAGATGTTTTTGAAGAGTACTCTACATACTGTGAATCATCCATATGTGGCAGCAGTACATATCTATATGTATCTGTACATGTGCATAGGGCAAGGGACATATTGCAATTGTTTGTGAAGGGTGTATATATATATATATATATATATATATATATATATATATATATATATATGTGTGTGTGTGTGTGTGTGTGTTGTTGAAGGTTGCTATGTGCATATTTCTATGTAGGTTGTAGTGTGTGGCACCTGGTGACCAAGGTATGGACTGAAGCTCAGTGTTGACACTGCAGTGCCATCCCTTCTTGCAAGAACACTGTACCCATTAACTACCACATAGGTGGTAGTCTACCTAACACCGAAGGTGTGATAAGGGAACATGGGACACAGGTGGATAGTAGCCTCCCCTTTGATAATCACAGTGCCACACTAGTCATGTACTCTATCTACGTGGTACACGTCATCGCAAAAGGTGTGTCATCTAGGGAAATATAGGTCAGTGTTCCCCTCTACTCATCACACTTAAAACCCATTAGAGAGTACAATGCCCCATGTGGTATGTACCTCACATGACAACTACAGCAACTGGAAAGGCCACAGACATACCTCACAAAGATTAATACCGGCCTCAAACAGATGCCCTATGCAGACCGACTCACAAAACGACAGCGACACTGTGTTGCATATCGCCTACCCAGAGGTGACCTCTGCCTAACATACAGAGCTATGTCACACCCATAGCTGTTGGACACCCTCCACGTAAACATATTAAATCCCTCCCAGATACATGCTCTAGGGCCCTAAACCTTGTCAGCTCACTAAACAGCACATGCTGGAGGGATAGATTCCTATCTCAGAGACATGCCATACTCTGGAACAAACCACCTATCAATAGCAAACAAAGTTCCTCATTAGCAGTTGTCATAAATACTCCTGATGATTGGTTGGGAGATAGGAAATACACCCCGGGAATCACCTCTGTGGCTCTGGTTGACAGGGGCAGGTGAAATTAAATTACATGTGTGTCAAAGGCCAGGGCAGCATATGGCTAGGCTGCTCTAGGCCCTAGGGCCAATAGCATATTACCTACCTATGACACGATGCACACACACATGTACTTAATGCAATAATTGCTATGTGACATTGACTGAGTGTGATGGTGAATGTGATGGTGAATGTGTGCAAGGTCTGTAAAGGTGTGATAGCTTAATGTGAAATTGTTTCTGTCATGGTAGTTTGTGTCCTAGCTGTGATCCCAGCAAAAGATGTGTATGCTATTGCTAGGCAGAAAAATTAGTATGGCATATGGTGTGATGTAGTCCCTTGTTGTCGACTGTGGTGTCCCATTGTAGGCTAAAGCAATACATGTATGCTTAGTGAGTGGTACTGCTGGTGAATCCAACTCCCATATGAACTGTAGTACTACCTGAAGCTGTAGGCCTAAACAGTACAGTATGGTGTATGTTCACATTGCTTAGAAACAATGTTTCACGTGTTCCCTGTAGTCCTCACAGATTACATACCTCAGGCATAAGGTTTTGTAAGTAGTGACACACAGTACTGTATAGTACACAGGTAAAACTCATCTGGGTTGGCATACATTTGTGTGTTGTATGTATGTCTGATGTGTGTGTAATTATGGCTGTACCATGCCCTCAATCATATCTGTGTTACAGGGAATACGTGTGTATCTAGCAACATGTATAGTCTAGTACAGCAGTATGCCACCTATATTAACTGTGCACATATGTTAGGCAGGGGTTTGGCATCAACAACTACTGTGGTATACTGGTAATACTGTAACTGTACTTTACATTCATTGCAATGGATGACATATTTCTTTATGCATTAGCTTGATATATACATCCTGTGGCTAGGTGGTGCATAGTGTCACATACAGTGTACCATGTACTGGTGTATAGTCTTACATACTGGCTTCTCTTTGCTGCTGTGCAGAACATGGTTTGATATATAGAGCATGCCAGGCACTGTCAGCCAGTTGTGGCCTGAGCACTAATATGTGTTATTGAACATGTGTAGCCTCTGACAACCAATCAGATGCTAAATATGTCAGTTAATTGATAACTGTACTTTAGGATAAGTGTGCCACATGACTTGCTCACACATTTTATTTAATTGCCTTCCAGTGGCATGTCCCACCAAAGAAATCTGTGTTATACAGCTGCAGAGGAAGCTGAAATACACAGCAGCCTGGTGCAGCACTACACCCTGCTGTTCTCCAGAACCAGCCAGGACCAGCATGAGCGGACTGCACTGTGGCAAGATCTTGTTCATCAGGTAAATGACATAGGCATGCATAACCGGACATATGAGCAGGTATGCCATCACTGCAGTGATTTAATTAGACATGTCCGGTGGTGTGCGTCTGATATCCGTTGACAACAGCTTGCCACAGATGGTGGGGTAGCCATACATCACCCCTCACCAGAGTGGAGGAGCTGCTCCTAAGCGTGGTGGCTCCTGGCCAACAACAGGAACAGCAACTGACGTGTGTCATCATGGAGGCTGAAGCCACCCAGCATGTTGACATGGAGCGTGCAGGTAACATGACCTATCTGTAGACTACTGTTACCTGTATTGGTAGATTATGCATATGTGAGATGTGTACTGTGTGTTTAGCAGATGTGCTGCATAGTGTTGTGCAATACTGATATTTGGAATATAATCTGTACGCCTGTGACTGTCGACTGTTGTACTACTGTAGTTTAGCAAACTCACAGTAGCAATTACACAGTTGTGGCCACTGACAAACTGTCTCATATTCTTGTAGGTCCCTCTGGTGTGACAGCAAGGCAGCTGGTCGATGCTGGTGAGTGTGTTATAATTTTAATATTGCTAATGAAATGTGCATGTCATAGGTGAGGTGTAGGCCATGTACATGTAACACACCTACGCATAATGCATGCTGTGCATGTTTGCTGTGAGACTATGCACATCTCAGTAATGACAGTAGCTGCTTCAATCACATGCAATACACAGAGCATCACACACAATTGTGGCAACACCGTCCTGGACATTGGATAGGCATAGTTGATACACATGTACACAACATACACAATTTTGTCATACGCAGTACACCTTACATGCTACACATAGCGTATCCAGACACCCGCTGTAAGGTCACACTTCAGTATCCCACATGTCATCCACACAGCACACATAATATACCTGAGGGGTAGAGGCCTATCAGTGGGCTGTGCGACACTCTTCAACACATAACACATTCATGTTAGTCAATGCTCCCTATTGGGCACCTTACAAACCCATGTAACAAGTGGCTGTGTAATTGTGACTGTAGCCACAGTACTGCAGTTCAGGTACAGCATGCTAGGTGGCAGTCTGGCACACATTAGTAGCCTTGAGTAGCCACATGATGCATGATGATGATGGCCCATGGTACTACACCCCATCCACTTACTGTGACCACAGTACTACATACAGTTGTCATTGCTATGCACCTCAATGATGTGTGTGTGCAAACATATGCACCTATACACAATATGCATAGCAATCACCATTTGTATAAAGTGACACATATATGTCTTGTAATGCTATTGAGTGTATAGGTCACATGACACACATTGGGTATGTGTGATGTTAAATGTTGCAGTCATGTTGTAGCATGCCATGTCATGGCTGGCATTGGCATGTCCACAATATGTCCTGCACTCACCATACCCACTGTGCAATGGCCATGTTGAGCAATGGTATTCCATCACGTATATATGCACCACTCATCCTGTATGTATACATAGCATGCATGTGCTAAACCTGTGTCCACAATTATCTTCTACAGACACAGACACTGTAATCAGAAGTGGATATCTATGTGACACACAGATATACATCCAGCCATGATATGTATACCTGTGAGTGATGGTGCACAGGACATTGCAGACCTTTTAATACTTGCACAGCAATGTTGTGTCCATGTACACATTGTGTTCCAGGGTGAGGCCAATCACTGAACAACAACACACATGCATCAAAGCTATGTATACCGTTACTAACACGGGCTGTCTACACTCACACTGCATGGTCTTGAGCAACAAACTTTCTGCATGCTGACAAGTGTGATATGACTGTTTGCCTTGTGATACTGTAACCCACCTTCAACCACTATTAAGTATGTTTTGGATTGCTGATGGTGTGTATGTGTATCTGCTGTAGTGAGGAATGTATTTGTGTGCACTTGTGCATGTGTGCATGCGTGCATGTGTGCATGTGTTCATGTGTGCATGTGTGCATGTGTTCATGTGTGCATGTGCGCATGTGTGCATGTGTTCATGTGTTCATGTGTGCCGACATCATGTACAGGTCGTAAAGTGTGTTTCCTGTCTCCCTCCCACAGGTGCTGTGTTAGGGCTGGTTCACTGCAGCAGGGAAACTGATGTCACTGAGCCACATAGTGATAATGAAGATAGGTGTGTTGAGGCACAGGCATGTTTGCCAGGGTCTGACATAGCAGCCATACCCAGATGTCTGAAAGGGTACCACATAGGCAGATGTCCAGGGGTTCTCGTAGGAGCACTGCTGCTCATCATGCCACTGGCAGATGTGCCACAGGTCTGACAACATCACGCATGTTCCAGGCTGTCATGGAGGCACAGGCATGTATGGAACGGTACACCAGACAGGGACTAAGGGCACAGAGGGCCCATAACACCGCCGTCATTGACAGTATCCGTGACCTAGCAGGTGCCATCCATCATTACACCGAGGTCACTGATAGATGTTGGGGAGAAACATTAGATATCCTCTGCAATGTCATGTTCATGTGTCAGGACAGTGCGGGACAGTTGAGACGTCGACATGGACGTATGCCAGCAACATCAGCAACTGGCAGTCGCCGTGGATGTCCCTCAAGCCACAGCACTCCCGTAGTGCCAGTACCAGCCCCAGTAATGTTGGGGGTGGGCTGTTCATAGAACGTCCTTGAAGACCACGTGCACATGGCTCTGGACAGTCCCAGCAGGGACCTGTGTCCAGTGTACATCCATCCACCTCTGGGGATAGTACCCAGTCTGGCTTAGTACCTGATAGTGTCAGTAGCACCCCTGCCAGGCACAGTTATTGTATCCATGGCCAGAGACTGTGATCTGTAAAGCCTTGCAGGTAAAGTCTGCGGTTGTCCCACAAATACCCATATATGGCAGCCATATGGTGGAACTGTGTGCATGCAGACACACACACATACTCCAGACACCTAGGGCTAACACATACCCACACACATTACAACAACATTGGCCCATTCCAGTATTCTTGCCCCCCACACACACACACACACACACACACACACACACACACACACACATACACATACATGTCAGTTGGATGGCTCACTGTAGGCCTCTGGCGAACCAACAACACACTCTGTGCATATGATAAAACCTGTGCCGCATCCTGTCATCTGTAACATCAATGCAGTAACAGACTACCATGGTGCTGATGCACAGGGTGTCTATATAGCAGTATAGCAATGTTAGCATGTTGTCAGCTGTAGAGTGTAATGATATGCTTGAAGGTGTAGCTGAGCAGGCATGATGCATTAAAGCTATGATTGTCATTGTAGTGTTGTTTACACCAGTGTTGGTTCCAATTGTGTACTGTCCGGCCACGTGCCACTTGGCTGATGTGTGCAGTATTGGCAGCATGTGTTAGAGAGTGGACAGTATGTGTAGGATGTGTAGCACAGATTTGCAGGTGTACAGTTGTGAACATGGTGGAGGTGCACTGTCTGCATGTACGTGCATAGTGGACACATGGCCAGGGTGACATGCTCTGTATTACACAGTAACACTCCATAGTTTCTATTGGTGGCCAGTAAGCATCGTACTACACACATTCTGGAACCGGACTACACATGTGTGTATGACATGGTTTGACACTGTGCTGTGGGTGATACTGTTACTATCTGTCATTGTTTTGCATTCTGGTGGTATACATCACTTCAATAGCTTGACCATAACCAATCGTTAGTTGATGTGTTGACAACCGACACACAGATGTAGGATACACAGCAACATTTGGATCCTTCAGGTACTATACAATGCCAGTAACTACTGGTATTCACCTGCACCCATTACTGAGACCACTCCTGTTTGGCATATAGCTCTCTTAGGTACAAGCAATCACAGTAGGGATATGTCCATCCACATCTGGTAATGCATACTGTGGTTTACAATGCATTATCCAGATGACACACACATCCTCCACAAGGGTATCATTCAGACAGATGCCTGTTGTCAAACCCATGCTGTAAAGTTATAAGCCAAACTAAGCATAGTCATCCACCTTTAAGGAACATATTATCCCCACAGTACCACATAGGTAGTAGCCACCGGCATGATGAACAGGTACCAATGTGTACACGCAACCAAGTGTTATGTCATCTCTCCTTTGTTAATCACATTTCCAAAGGTTTTTTGGAATCCCTTGGTGGATCACATAAGCAATAAAGGGTCTGCATGCATATCCACAGTTTGTTCTACACCTATGAATAGTCATCATGGACAGACTTTGCTGTGTTTGAACAGGTCTGACATATACCTCGGCCATAGACCCTCACTCACACATTCCAATAGGAATCGTAATGGCTTTGTGTGACACAGATGACCTAGGCCAGGGATCACTGCAGTGGCTGGCCTTGTCACAAGCATACAGATGAGACCTAAGGTCTGTGAAGCAGCAGCACAGTCTGGCAAGGATGACAGCTGTGTTCTTGGAGAAAGCAGGGTTCCCACATATGCAATCATTGAGGTAACATACAGATATGTATTTGACACACAGCTAGCTCACATGTGCAATGCATACCGATATGTCATACAGTGGTAAAAGCAAAATCCACAACACATTGACCGACAGTGTCACACACATAGAGCACACACACTTGCCTAATGCAGGATTCAAACCCCTACCTAATTACGTCATGACACTAGATGAGTATGCATTAACAGGACACACTATGCACATTACTGCTAGTTTTATTTTTCACAGGTATATTTGTAGGATGGTGACATCATCAGACTTGACTAAGGTTAGATTACCACTTTTGAGGTGTTTCACTACTCTCCTAAAAGGTTGTTCCTTCCCCAGAGGAACACACACACACACACACACAGTTGCCCAGTGCAGGATTCAGACCCCTGCCTAACTACTTCATGATACCAGAAGAGTATGCATTAACATGACGTGCTATACAATACAAATTACTGGTGGCTTTCTTTTCAAAAGGTATATTTGTAGGATGCTAACATCATCAGACTTGACAAAGGTTAGATTACCACTTTTGAGGTGTTTCACTACTCTCCTAAAAGGGTGTTATTTCCCAAGGGGAACACAGACACACACAGTTGCCCGATGCAGGATTCAAACCCCTACCAAATTACTTCATGATATTAGAGGAGTACGCATTAACACAACGGGCTACACAGATTACTGGGAGTTTTCCACAGGTATATTTGTAGGATGCTGACATCATCAGAGTTGACAAAGGTTAGATTACCACTTTTGAGGTGTTTCACTACTCTCCTAAAAGGTTGTTCTCTCTCAAGGGGAGCACACACACAAACACACTCAGTTACGTGGTGCAGGATTCAACCCCCTGTCTAACTACTTCATGATACTAGAGGAGTACTCATTAACACGACATGTAATACAGATTACAGATAGTTTTCTTTTCCACAGGTATATTTGTAGGATGGTGACATCATCAGACTATATGAAGTGTGTTACATTAGGTGACATTACGTGGCCTGCATTGAAGGAATGTCTAAACACTTTGGCCATGTGATCATCAAAGGTGAGTTTACTATCTACCTGTGTCCCCAGGGCCATAATGACTTTCTCCGTAGATGTTGGATTACCACCTATGTGGTAATTTGTGTGCACTTTGTATCACCCAAAGGGAATGACTATGCATTCTTTGCCATTCAGCTTGAGGGCATTGTTTTGACACCAGGTATCTGTCTCTGTAAGACACTTCTGGAGGATGTCTGTGTCAGCTGTGCAGTCAATTATGGACCACAGTTTCCAGTCATCTGCAAATCTGTTCAGCCTTACACCTGCCGTGCTTGTCTGTACCTCTGAGCAGTATCGACTGAACAGGTGGGGTCCCAGGACCAAGACCTGTGTGATGCCATTTGTGACTGGCTTAGAGTTGGACATGGCACCTGCAACTATGAACATGTGTGTTTAATCTGTGACCCACTTGGCCACCCATCCTGTGACATAGCTGCTCATGTCAAGCTGGTACACTTGTCCATGATGATGGAGTGGGGAATGATGTGGTAAGTCCTTAGTGAGGTCCAGGTGGGCTGTGTGGACTACTTTCACCTCCATCTATGTTCATGGTAACTGTTTTAAATAAGTCAACTAGGTTTGGGAGCCAGGCTCTGCCTTTAACAAGGTGAAGTTGTGTAGAGTCCAGTGTCTGGAAATCTCCAGTGTCTCAGTGTATGGGTTTCATGATGATTTGCTCAATAGCTCTGTAGACCAGGCTGAGTACACATGTTGAGCAATGGTTTCCAGGTTCTGTTTTGGCACACCCTTTGTGGAGCTGGATGACTGTTAGTGTATGCCATTCTTTGGGTACATAGCCTGTGATACACTTGAGTCTAGACAGTGAATGTAGGTGAGGGTGTAGTTCCTTGTGGGCCTAGTGTAAGACGTAGCCTGGGACAACTTGCAGTCACATTGATGCTATGTTCTTAGCTTTGGTGAGGGCTGTCTTTACCTGCATGTCCATGACGTCTGTGTCTCTGCATCCTTCTGTGATAGACACAGGCCCTTTTGGGGTGATGGGGGGAGTTTACACTGCACTTGTCCCCCTGGGTGTGGGCAATGAAAGTTGATTTGGTGTATGTCATTACTTTTTTCAGTAGCTGACAGCATATTTGGAAGTTGACACCTACATGTCTGATATAGCTACCGAAGGCTTTGTGGTTGTTATTCTTACATTCCTTGGCAATTTGTCTTTAGAAACTGTGCTTGGATTATTTTATGAGCGATCATTGTTTCATCCTAATAATGATCAGTGATGCCTTTCCTTTAGTGAAGTTGGCTCTATCAGGTGTTAGCTTCCTCCTTCTGTTGTCTAGCTTATTTATGGGCAACGATCACCAGATTGTTTTCTTATTTTTGGAGGAGTGCATCCTGGTTTTATTTGTGATGTCTCGATCCATGCATCCCTGTAGATGCTCATAGGATGCACTTGTAAATGATTTGGCAGAATGTATACCATTATCCTATAGCAAGAGGGCTTTGGAACTTTCCACTTTGGTCTTGGGAAGTGTGCAGTTTGCTTTTGAAAATGTCTTCACAGTGGTTTCATTGACTGGGTGTGGGGGCGGGATGTGGATGTACAGTGTGATTACTTAATGATCTGATATTACCAGCGAGGGGTTTATCTCTGTTGTGGAACACTGGTACCCCATGTTGGTGATGATCATGTCCAGTATGTTGTCACCTCTAGTGTGCATGCTGACCAGCTGTTCCAGGGTGTTAGAGTTTCTTAACTCTAGGACACATAGGACAAAGGACATTGTATACGAGTAATTCACCCACTCAGTGTTTGGGTAGTTGTAATCTCCTCATATAATGGTGTTTGATAGGACCTTTATATTTGCCATTGTTCTCCAGGATACTGAGTGAGGTTCCTGAGACAAGGTACATGATCTGTAGCAGGCTACAATCTGATGTGCAGCTTTGCCCAATGTTAGTTGCACTTGTATGGTCTCCAAGGCCTCATGCATTGGCAATAACCTGGAGGTGTGGATATCCATAAGGTAAATGGCTACACCACTTCCTTTTGTATTTCACTTGTGGTCTTGGGTCCAAAGGGCATGGTGATTGTGAGTGTTTTACGTGGATCATATCCAATAGCTGTATGTTTGACATAGCTTTGTATGTTACGCAGTGAACACCTCTTAGTAGGCAATTTGCAAGGGAGTACGGATGGAGCATTTTGCGATGGTCTGTGTATGGCATGTATTTCAGGCCACTAATGCTCTTTGTGAGGTATTGCTGCTGTAGTTGTCTTGTGAGGTACATAGCAACAGTGGCATTGTACTCTTTTATAGTTCTAGTGAGTGGTGAGTAGAGGGGAACAATGTCCTCTTTTATTCTGCATGAGACACATTTTGTGATGAGGTGTGCCACATAAGAGGGTTTCCTGACTACTGTGGGAATGTGCTTATCACAGTTGTATCCACTGTCCACCCATCACCCAGGGTCTCTTGTCACACTTAAAGTGTGAGGTATACTACCACCTATGTTGTAGTTCTTGGCTACAGAGATTTTAACAAAGGTGATGATAATGCACCTTTTGGCATTGAGCAACAGCCCATGGCTTAGACAACAGCCATCTGTCTCGGTGAGGCCCTTTTGTAGGATGTCCACATCTTTAGTGTTTACAATGATGGCTCCTAGTTTGCAGTCCTCTGGAAACTTCAGTAGCCACAGAACTTCCATGTTAATGTTTACTCCAGGGAAGTAAATACTACACAGCCTGAGAAGTTATCTAGTCCCATGGCTGCTGTGATACTGGCTTCGGAGAGTGTTTTTTACCTGTGCAGCTGTGATGACAGCAACTTTGCAGTCTTCCATTATAGACATGTGCTCTTTCATGGGTGAGAGGGGTGTAAAGTTAACACTGATCCTATCTGCCAGGATGTTGCCAATATCAGTTGGCTCGGTACATTTAGTGCCATTGAGCTGTAACTCAGAACAGATCTGAGTGTAACCATGACATGGACCTGTCTGTTGGGCAGAGATCTCCTGCGTAGACAGTATGCAACTGAGTACAGCTTGGGTTACATGCATTCTTGTTGCATAGGGCAACTATTTGAGGCCAGTAATCCTCTTGTTAAGGTTCTTCATTGGTCTTTCTAGTTGCTGAACGTGCCTAGTCAAATTCCTCGCAAGTATGTTGTGGTAGTCTCTGACAGGTGTGATGTATGCTGAGTAGTGGCAACCTCCTTTGACCTACATGCACAGACCTTGGCAGTTTGTGTGTACACATAGCAGGATTTTCAGACCACTTTGTGAATGTGTATCTGGAAGTAGAGATGACTATACACATTTGTCTATAGATCCCTTATCATCACATCCGTATTTAGCCTAAGTGTGTGAGCATGCCCAGTATGACCTTTCAGTGTGATGCTGAATGAAATCCACTACATTTGTTGGAGTGTGTGAGCATGCACAATAAACACATTTATACTATATGTGTATGGTAAGTCAATGTGTATTTTTACAGCAGGGATCAACTTTGTGTCATAGATCAACAGGGATCATGCTGTGCCTGCAGGGCTTCCATGAGACACTTTGCATAGACATATCAACATTTCTACATACAGGGGGGACAGCTATTCTTTGTACATTTCTACCCATGGGTACACCGGATTGTTACTGTGGGTGTACATAGGATGAGGGCTTCACCTAACACTTATACACATTTGCTGTGCCTGCACTGCTATGTACAGGACACCATTACAGTCTGTACTGTTGCCTATCATACTGGCTTGAGGCATACTAGTGTACTACAGATCTTAGTGTCCATGGCCACATATATTAGCTTGTGACTTCATAGCCTACACAACCCACATCACAACGCATGGCCTGATGTTCTCTGTCTGCATAGGCGTGTGGGTGAGGTTACCCATTTGCCTCATTAGGGGCATGATACAGCATTGCTTTGTGTTTGCATTAGTGTACAATTGTCCTGCTGTGTCTGCAACACTGTAATGCTATCATGGCTTAGTGGTTCAGTACTGCGACTATAGTGCATGGTATCCTTTGTTTAAGCCCTGTCACTGCTTTTTATTTTCATGCTGGCCAGACCATACTGCTTAAGGAACAATAAAGCAGATATGTGCATGTTTAATTGACTTTGCTCAACTTTGGCCGACCTTGGCCAACATTGCATGAGCAATTTTGTTTACATATACTAGATATTGGTAAAAGCTGCTTAGCACTGCTTTATATTGCTTAAAACATGGCAATCATTCCTCAGGTGGTGCTGCAGGGCTGCCTATGTCAGATGCACATACTACACTCCCTATACATGTTTGGAAACAGGTAGTGTCAAGTTAGGAATCCCTTTTATTTTATGTGCGAGTCAGTGAGAGGTATCATTTCCAGGGGTCCTACTGTGCCAGTGTATGTGCCATGCATTGTCTCTTTGTCAAGGACAAGGCATACTGGGAACGCCTCCTTCTGCCTACTGGGGCAGGCTCAGGTTGTTTCTCCTCCAAGTCACGCTGTGCCTGTGCAGGCCTTGGCAATGGTGTGGGGCTGTTTGGCCCTGCCCCATGCTGTTCCTGCTGCAGCTGTTTTCACAGGATCATATTGTGTAGCATGATACATACCATAACAATTTGGGTACATGTAGTTGGTGAGTACTGCAAGGCTCCACCAGATGTGTACAGGCACCGGAACCATGACTTGAGCATCCCAAACACACACTCGATTACATTTCATGTTTGTGCGTGTGGCTCATTATGGAGTTCTTGTTCAGGTGTGTGTGCATTTCTGATGGGTGTCATCAGCCATGGCTCCAGTGCGTATCCAGCATCCCCCACTAAGTGACCATCAGGGATGTCCCCATTTGCAAATGTCTGGTACAGCTGTGACAGATGCCAGATATGGGAATCATGGTAGCTTCCAGGGCAGCCAGCACACACATTCAGTATTATGCCCTGGGCATCGCACACAACCTGGCAGTTGATGGAGTGGAAGCCCTTGCGGTTGATGTAGGCCCTGGTTGGTGCTTTGATATGTATGTGCGTGCAGTCAATTGCACCCACTACCTCAGGGTATTCCGCTATTTGCTGGAAGAGACGCATATTGCTGGCCAATACCTCACGGGAATTGGGGAAATATACATGATCACCGACATGTGCTGACATGGCATTCAGGAACTGGTGCAGTACCCTTGATGCTGATGCCTGTGAAATCCCCATCATATCACCAGTTGGTCTCTGAAAGGTACCTGTTGCTAGTATTCTTAGGCCAACACATACCTTGGTTTCCACTGGGATGGGTTCCCCTCTGTTGGTTCTGTGTGTGAGGTGTGGCCTGCACAGCTCAACAATTTGCTGCAGGAGCTCTCTGTCCACTCTATAGTGCTCCACTATCTCCAGCTCATGTAGCCCCTGGTAGGTTACCCTGGATCTGTACACTCTTCTCCGTCTCCTCACTGTGGGTTGCTCAGCAGCATTCGCAATGGCACCACCCTCAGCATCTTGCACATGTTGCCTTATAACAGCAATGGCAGCCCCTAACATGTTTATGTCTCAGTTTAAGCTTTTTAAGTTTTCACTTCTCTTTGTTGACTGCAGGGTTGCAGTGTTTCTGAGAAAAGCATGGGGGAATGTTGTTTGCAGAGTTTTAGGTGCTCGGCTGGGCTGGGCTAGTGTACTGCCTATGTAATTGGCTGATTCTGATTGATTTCACCTGGCAGCTCTGCTAGTTCTCCTTGGTTAACTTCCTATTACTTCCTTTCCTTCTTTTTCCCATTTCTGTTTCCACTGGGGGCAGCACCACGCAAACAAGTGCAAACACGTGCAAACACGTGCACACGCGCGCACACAGGCTTACACAGGCTTACACGGACTTAGTCGGGTGCACATTCATGTATACTAGCTTAGACGGCCTAACACAGGCTTACACGGGCGCACACCCATGCACACAGCCTTAGATGGGTTTACACACGTGCACATGCACGCACACGCATGCACACAGTGTCAGCAGCTTTGCTAGAAACTTTAGTGATAGCCATGGCGTACACCTTCAGTTTCTTTATTTCAGTTTAGACAACTGTAGACAGACCTCTTTTAGTCCTGAGTAACTCACAGCAAACACATGCCACTCTGCTCCAATAAGCTTACAGTCTTTTTGATACATACCCCCTCATGATGTCACCCATCTCCTACTCTGTTACTCCCTTTCTCCTACTCTTACACTCTAGGGACATGGTTCACATAGCAGGAAATATTGGGATTGACTATCCTTATCCTCATTTGCATAGGATTGCCTACTAATGCTTGGTTACATCTCTCAGACTTGAGCCTCCCCACTTAGCAACCTCTACTCAGTAGCCATGTTGTCTTCAGCCTGCCATTCACTTGCATGGCAGATTAATATTTTGAATAAAATCCCTATTTGTGGCTTTTATTTTTTGTTTTTCTGGTTTTTAGAGCGCAGCACATTTGTGTGGCACTGCGTTACGCTTAAACATCGGAGATTGAGGTAAAAAAAGTATTTTTTTTATTTTACAACGGAAAAAAATGCCAATGGCTGTATATTTGGCCATTGGCATGCTTCCTCAAGTGGATGCATCCTTTATTTGGAGCTGTCATGGCTCCATTTTGCTATTTGCAGAATGGTACTCAGTTGACAACTGAGTGCATTTCTACAAATAACACTACTCTTACTAGGACAGGTTAGTGTTTCCTAGGTCACAAATTTACCTCATTTGCATAGCTTTCAGCAGCAAATGAGGTAATTTGCATAACCTAACCTTGTCCGTGTAAGAGTCGTTTTAGGAGCTCTCTTGCACGCCCCTGCCGGCTGTTCCTGCATCACTCGGCCAACATGTTGGCTGCATGGAGTCTTACTCTAGTCTTAGACTCCGTGCAAGCATTCGTGAATCCGGCCCCTAGTCTGTGCATTTTTGATTTTTTGAGGTTTCTGCGTTCTAATCTAGTCTGTTTACAGTTAAAAGCATTCTCCAGAGTCTGCTTGCTCCTTGACCTGCTTTAAAACGTTCATTTAGTGGCTACAGCTAGGAACTGTAATAGTGTGCATTACTATAATTGCATTTTTATTTCATTACTAAACTGTAAACTGCTTTTTCATACAGAGACTTGTATTTTCTCTTTGTGAATGTTCTTTCTATGCTTTTAAAGTGAGATTTCTGTGTTCTGCTTAGGTGGCATAATCTTGATAGAGGCTTACTGTTGTCTAGGCCTGGTAGTTTTGTTTGAGTTTCCTGTGTTTCTGGCAGCCATTTTCTGCTGATAGTCTGTCTTCATTATTATTGAGAGTAACATGTCCTCCTGACGTTCTGTAGTATGAGTGATTGGGTAATAGCAGGGACTGAGTAGTACTTTGGTCTGCTAACTCTTCCCTCCTTACTGGTATATAAACCCTATGTCTTGAAAAGGTTGTGCTTGTTTTATCAGGCTATGGATGGCATTTCATTAGTGTAACTAAGTGGAAATTCCTTAAGATTCCAAGAGCAGAATAAGTTATTTCTTACACTTATCTCACTGAGCTGCACTTCTGAAACTCTTATAAGTGTGCTATACAGTTAATCTACTACATTCTGCACTGTTATGAAGCTTTTTTTACTGTTGCATTTATGTACTGTTTTATATTGTTTTAACTGTATTTTTCATTGCTAGATTTTGTTTCATTACTCTAACTGCATGTTTACTGAATTACTTAACTGTAAACTGCTTTTTCATACTGAGAGTTGTATTTTCTGTTTGTGCGTGCTCTATCTGAGCTTCTCTGTGCATTTTTGATTTTTTGAGGTTTCTGTGTTCTAATCTAGTCTGTGCATGTTTTATTTTTTTGAGGTTTCTGTGTTCTAAACTAGTCTGTTTACAGTTAAATGAATTCTCTAGAGTCTGCTTGCTCCTTGATCTGTTTTAAAACTTTCATTTAGTGGCTACAGCTAGGAAACGTAATAGTGTGCAATACTATAATTGCATTTTTATTTAATTACTAAATTGTGAACTGCTTTTTCATACTGAGACTTGTATTTCCTCCTTGTGAGTGTTCTTACTATGCTTTTAAAGTGAGGTTTCTGAGTTCTGCGCAGGTGGCATTATCTTGATAGAGGCTTACTGCTGGCTAGGCATGGTAGTTTTGTTTGAGGTTCCTGTGTTTATGGCAGCCATTTTCTGCTGATAGTCTGTCTTCATTATTATTGAGAGTAACAGGGCCTCCTGACCTTCTGTAGTACAAGTGATTGGGTAATAGAAAGGACTGAGTAGTAATTTGATCTTCTAAGTCTTCCATCCTTACTGTTATATAAACCCAGTGTCTTGAAGAGGTTCTGCTTGTTTTATCAGGCTCTGGATGGCATTTCATTACTGTAACTAAGCGTAAATTCCTTAAGATTCCAAGAGCAGGATAAGTTATTTCGTACACTTATTTCACTGAACTGCACTTCTGAAATGCTTATAATTGTGATATACAGTTAATCTACTACATTTTGCACTTTTATAAAGCTTTTTTTACTGTTGCATTTATGTACTGTTTTATACTGTTTTAACTGTATTTTTCATTGCTAGATACTGTTTCATTACTCTAATTGCATGTTTACTGAATTACTTAACTCTGAACTGCTTTTTCATACTGAGAGTTGTATTTTCTGTTTGTGAGTGTTCTATCCGAGCTTTTCTGTACAATTTTGATATTTTGAGGTTTCTTTGTTCTAATCTAGTCTGCGCATTTTTGATTTTTTTGAGGTTTCTGTGATCTAATCTAGTCTGTTTACAGATAACAACATTCTCTAGAGTCTACTTTCTCCTTGATATGTTTTAAAACTTTCATTTAGTGGCTACAGCTAGGAACTGTAATAGTGTGCATTACTATAATTGCATTTTTATTTAATTACTAAATTGTAAACTGCTTTTTCATATTGAGACTTGTATTTTCACTTTGTGAGTGTTCTTTCTGTGCTTTTAAAGTGAGGTTTCTGTGTTCTGCTCAGGTGGCAAAATCTTGATAGAGGCTTACTGTTGTCTAGGCATGGTAGTTTTGTTTGAGTTTCCTGTGTTTCTGGGAGCCATTTTCTGCTAATAGTCTATCTTCATTATTATTGAGAGCAACAGGTCCTCTTGACCTTCTGTAGTATGAGTGATTGGGTAATAGCAGGGACTGAGTAGTAATTTGGTCTTCTAACTCTTCCATCCTTACTGGTATATAAACCCTGTGTCTTGAAAAGGTTGTGCTTGTTTAATCAGGCTGTGGATGGCATTTCATTACTGTAACTAAGTGGAAATTCCTTAAGATTCCAAGAGCAGGATAAGTTATTTCTTACACTTATCTCACTGAACTGCACTTCTGAAACTCTTATAATTGTGCTATACAGTTAATCTACTACATTTTGCACTGTTATAAAGCTTTTTTTACTTTTGCATTTATGTACTGTTTTATACTGTTTTAACTGTATTTTTTCATTTCTAGATACTATTTCATTACTCTAATTGCATGTTTACTGAATTACTTAACTCTGAACTGCTTTTTCATACTGAGAGTTGTATTTTCTGTTTGTGAGTGTTCTATCTGAGCTTTTCTGTGCTATTTTGATATTTTGAGGTTTCTTTGTTCTAATCTAGTCTGTACATTTTTGATTTTTTGAGGTTTCTGTGTTCTAATCTAGTCTGTTTACAGTTAATAGCATTCTCTAGAGTCTACTTGCTCCTTGATATGTTTTAAAACTTTCATTTAGTGGCTACAGCTAGGAACTGTAATAGTGTGCATTACTATAATTGCATTTTTATTTAATTACTAAATTGTAAACTGCTTTTTCATATTGAGACTTGTGTTTTCACTTTGTGAGTGTTCTTTCTGTGCTTTTAAAGTGAGGTTTCTGTGTTCTGCTCTGGTGGCATAATCTTGATAGAGGCTTACTGTTGTCTAGGCATGGTAGTTTTGTTTGAGTTTCCTGTGTTTCTGGGAGCCATTTTCTGCTAATAGTCTGTCTTCATTATTATTGTGAGCAATAGGTCCTCTTGACCTTCTGTAGTATAAGTGATTGGGTAATAGCAGGGACTGAGTAGTAATTTATTCTTCTAACTCTTCCATCCTTACTGGTATAGAAACCCTGTGTCTTGAAAAGGTTGTGCTTGTTTTATCAGGCTGTGGATGGCATTTCATTACTGTAACTAAGTTGAAATTCCTTAAGATTCCAAGAGCATGATAAGTTATTTCTTACACTTATCTCACTGAACTGCACTTCTGAAACTCTTATAATTGTGCTTTACAGTTAATCTACTAAATTTTGCACTGTTATAAAGGTTTTTTTAACTGTTGCATTTATGTACTGTTTTAAATTATTTAAACTGTATTTTCATTTCTAGATATTGTTTCATTACTTTAATTGCATGTTTAATAAATTACTTAACTGTAAACTGCTTTTTAATACTGAGAGTTGTATTTTCTGTTTGAGAGTGCTCTATCCAAGCATTTCTATGCATTTTTGATTTTTTGAGGTTTCTGTGTTCTAATCTAGTCTGTGCGTTTTTGATTTTTTGAGGTTTATGTGTTCTAATCTAGTCTGTTTACAGTTAAAAGCATTCTCTAGAATCTACTTGCTCCTTGATCTGTTTTAAAACTTTAATTTAGTGGTTACAGCTAGGAACTTTAATAGTGTGCATTACTATAATTGCATTTTTATTTAATTACTAAATTGTAACCTGCTTTTACATACTGAGACTTGTATTTTCTCTTTGTGAGTGTTCTTTCTATGCTTTTAAAGTGAGGTTTCTGTGTTCTGCTCAGGTGGCATAATCTTGATAGAGGCTTACTGTTGTCTAGGCCTGGTAGTTTTGTTTGAGTTTCCTGTTTTTCTGGCAGTCATTTTCTGCTGATAGTATGTCTTCATTATTAAGAGTAACAGGGCCTCCTGACCTTCTGTCGTATGAGTGATTGGGTAATAGCAGGGACTGAGTAGTAATTTGGTGTTCTAACTATTCCATCCTTACTGGTATATAAACCCTGTGTCTTGAAAAGGTTGTGCTTGTTTTATCAGGCTGTGGATGGCATTTCATTAGTGTAACTAAGTGGAAATTCCTTAAGATTCCATGAGCAGAATAAGTTATTTCTTACACTTATGTCACTGAACTGCTCTTCTGAAATGCTTATAATTGTGCTATACAGTTAATCTTCTACATGTTGCACTGTTATAAAACTTTTTTACTGTTGCATTTATGTACTGTTTTATACTGTTTTAACTGTATTTTTCATTGTAGATACTGTTTCATTACTCTAATTGCATGTTTACTGAATTACTTAACTGTAAACTGTTTTTCATACTGAGAGCTGTATTTTCTGTCTGTGAGTGCATTATAAGAGCTTTTCTGTACATTTTTGATTTTTTTGAAGTTTCTGTGTTTTAATCTTTTCTGTTTACAGTTAAAAGCATTCTTTAGAGTCTGCTTGCTCCTTGATCTGTTTTAAAACTTTCATTTAGTGGCTACAGCTAGGAACTGTAATAGTGTGCATTACTATAATTGCATTTTTATTTAATTACTAAATTGTAAACTGCTTTTTCATACTGAGACTTGTATTTTCTCTTTGTGAATCTTCTTTCTATGGTTTTAAAGTGAGGTTTCTGTGCTCTGCTTAGGTGGCATAATCTTGATAGAGGCTTACTGTTGTCTAGGCCTGGTAGTTTTGTTTGAGTTTCCTGTGTTTCTGGCAGCCATTTTCTTCTGATAATCTGTCTCCATTATTATTGAGAGTAACAGGTCCTCCTGACCTTCTGTAGTATGAGTGATTGGGTAATAGCAGGGACTGAGTAGTAAATTGGTCTTCTAACTCTTCCCTCCTTACTGGTATATAAACCCTGTGTCTTGAAAAGGTTGTGCTTGTTTTATCAGGCTGTGGATGGCATTTCATTAGTGTAACTAAGTGGAAATTCCTTAAGATTCCAAGAGAAGAATAAGTTATTTCTTACACTTATCTCACTGAACTGCACTTCTGAAACTCTTATAATTGTGCTATACAGTTAATCTACTACATTCTGCACTGTTATGAAGCTTTTTTTACTGTTGCATTTATGTATTGTTTTATATTGTTTTAACTGTATTTTTCACTGCTAGATACTGTTTCATTACTCTAATTGCATGTTTACTGAATTACTTAACTGTAAACTGCTTTCTCATACTTAGAGTTGCATTTTTCTGTTTGTGAGTGCTCTATCTGAGCTTTTCTGCACATTTTTGATTTTTGAAGTTTCTGTGTTTTAATCTAGTCTGTGCATTTTTGATTTTTTGAGGTTTCTGTGTTCTAATCTAGTCTGTTTACAGTTAAAGCATTCTCTAAAGTTTGCTTGCTCCTTGATCCATTTTAAAACTTTCATTTAGTGGCTACAGCTAGGAATTGTGATAGTGTGCTTTACTATAATTGCATTTTTGTTTAATTACTAAATTGTAAACTGCTTTTTCATACTGAGACTTGTATTTTCTCTTTGTGAGTGTTCCTTCTATGCTTTTAAAGTGAGGTTTCTGTGTTCTGCTTAGGTGGCATAATCTTGATAGAGGCTTATTGTTGTCTTGGTCTGGTAGTTTTTTTTTGTGTTTCCTGTTTTTCTGGCAGCCCTTTTCTGCTGATAGTATGTCTTCATTATTATTGAGAGTAACATGGCCTCCTGACCTTCTGTCGTGCGAGTGATTGGGTAATAGCAAGGACTGAGTAGTAATTTGGTCTTCTAACTCTTCCATCCTTACTGGTATATAAACCCTATGTCTTGAAAAGGTTGTGCTTGTTTTATCAGGCTGTGGATGGCATTTCATTACTGTAACTAATTGGAAATTCCTTAAGATTCCAAGAGCAGGATAAGTTATTTCTTACAGTTATCTCACTGAACTGCACTTCTGAGACTCTTATAATTGTGCTATACAGTTTGCACTGTTATAAAGCTTTTTTTACTGTTGCATTTATCTACTGTTTTATACTGGTTTAACTGTATTTTTCATTGCTAGATGCTGTTTCATTACTCTAATTGCACGTTTACTGAATTACTTAACTGTAAACTGCTTTTTTCATACTGAGAGTTGCATTTTCTGTTTGTGAGTGCTCTATCCGAGCTTTTCTGTGCATTTTTGATTTTTTTGAGGTTTCTGGGTTCTAATCTAGTCTGTTTACAGTTAAAAGCTTTCTCTGGAGTCTACTTGCTCCTTGATCCATTTTAAAACTTTCATTTAGTGGCTACAGCTAGGAACTTTGATAGTTTCTCCACCCACCCTCTCTAGTGTTCTGGTGTTTTGTTAGTGGGTCACCACAGCAGAACTCTAGTCCACTAATGATTGGCAGTAGATTTTTTACGGGTGACGAGGTGCAAGCTCGACTCCCAACCTTCAACAAAGGCACACCATTCTACGCATGTCTTTCGAATGCCACTCGACCATGGGGAGGACATGCAAACTCCACAAAGAAGGTTCTCCAGCCGAGAATCGAACAGGAGAACCTCTTGCTGTGAGGCAACAATGCTACAACTGCACCACTGCGGCTTGCTCAGAATGATACCACAGTACAAGGACAAAATGATTGACTTCAACAATTGGCTAAGCTTCTGGTGTCATTCTAAGGGAATCCAGTATCTGTCTGCCTGGGATGACATGATCGACAGACCACACCTGTTTGCCAGAGATTGCCTGCACCTGTCACCTTTGGGATTCCGGATACTGGCAAAGGCTCTTGCCACCCCTATAGTGCCTTTTTTAGGCAAGGTTCAAATGACAAATTCACCACCGTAACAGGTACAAGCAAGCAAAACCTGAGGGTAATGCTACTCAGTGCTAGAAGTCTAAACCTCAAAATGCACTCACTCGAGGCACTCCTTAAAATGGAGAACATCAACATCTATGCAGTGACAGAGACCTGGTTCAAAGCTCCACAGAGCACCCCTGCATTACCAGGCTATAATTCATGCCACACTTTTCGGCCACCAAATCTGGACCGAAACACTAAAGGTGGAGGTGTGTCCATATTCATTAAGGACATCCACACCTCCAAGCTAGTTGCTCAGCATAACGCATCCGAGATTATCCAAGTTCAAATAACTCTGGGCAAAACCGCAATCCAGATTGTAGCTTACTACAGACCCCCCACCATGCCCCAGGATTCCCACTCCTCTTTTCTTGATACACTGGAAAATATTAAGGTACAGCTCAACACTCTAATAATGAGTGATTTCAACTACCCCACCATTAACTGGGAAAACTACTTGTGTACCAACCCTTTTGCTCAATGTTTTCTGGAATTCATCAATTCCAATGCCTTGGATCAACTTATCCACACCCCCATCAGGGGCAGCAAAATCCTAGACCTAGTCATCACCAACATGGGCAACCGGTGTTCCACACCAGAGGTCAGCTCCTCGTTGGTTAGATCCGACCACAAGCAAATCACCCTAGACATCCACATCCCGCTCCCACCCCCCATTAGGAAAACAACCGTAAAAAAAATTTCCAAAGCCAACTTCACGTTTCTTAAGACAGAAGTGGCAAACTTCACAACACCCATGCAGATGGACAATGGAGGTACAACTGCTGAATCTTACACAAATGCACTTTATAAGCACTTACACGAGTGCGTGGATCATGCTATCCCTAACAGAACCAAGATGCTATGCTCCAAAAAAAGGAAGCCAATCTGGTGGTCTTCTGCCATAAACAAACTCTACAACAGAAGAAAGAAACTGTTGCAAAAAAGAGTAAAATCCCACGATTGGAGGAACTCCCTGGTCAGCCTCAGTAAGACGCTGAGATCCCTCATAAAATCCTCCAAAGCTAGTTATGAAAACAAAATCATCACTGATTCTAAAGACAACCACAAAGCATTCTATAGCTATTTCAGGAATCTCAATGGCAACACTCAGATCTGCTCTGAGTTACGGCACAATTACACTAAATATACAGAACCAACTGATATTGTCAACATCCTGGCAGATAGGTTCAGTGCTAACTTTACCCCCCTCTGACCCCCTAAAGGGGCCATCTTTATAATGGAAAAATGCAAGTTCCTGTAATCACGGCTACACAGGTAAAAGACACACTCTCCAAAGCCAAGAACACAGCATGCATGGGACCTGACAGCATCCCAGGCTGCCTTCTACATGAATTACAGAATGAACTGGCACCCCACCTAAGTACCATGTTCAGTCATAGCCTCACCTCAGACTTTGTGCCCATTGAATGGCACACCTCGACAGTTATCCCACTCCACAAATGGGGGGGCCACCACAGACCCCGGGTACTACTGCCCCATTAGCCTGATGAGTCTGGTCTGCAAGGCCATGGTAAATATCATCATGGAACTCATAAACAACGACATTGGAGATCTCCAAACTTTGGACCCCACACAGTTTGGGTTTGTAAAAGGCAGATCATGTCTCCTAAACCTGATAGACTTGTTTGAACCAGTCACCAAAGCCATAGATGAGGGTAAGGTGGTTCACACAGCCTATCTATATCTCGCCAAGGCATTCAACACCATCCCCCAATCTGGAATTATAGATAAACTCACTAAACTAGGTATAAATTCCTATGTCACAAGATGGGTTGCCAGCTGGCTTACTGACAGAACCCACACTGTGAAAGTAGCGGACACCAAATCAGACTTCAGACCAGTGATAAGCGTAGTACCACAGGGTTCAGTCCTGGGTCCTCTCCTGTTTAGAATCTACTTCTCTGAAGTACAGGCTAACACAGAAGGTCTTTGGTTAACTAAATTTGCAGATGACTGCAAACTAGGAGCCATAATCAAAACTCCTAATGATGTGGACATCCTACAAAAGGGCCTCACTGAGACATATGCCTGGTGTCAAAGCCATGGTCTCAAGCTCTATGTCAAAAAGTACATTGTCATCCCCTTTGGTAAAAACCCTGTACCCATGAACTACCACATAAGCGGTAGTCTACTTAACACCGAAAGTGTGATAAGAGACCTTGGGACACAGATGGACAGTAGTCTCTCCTTTGATAATCACATCATCACATTGGTCAGGAAATCCTTCTACGTGGCACACATCATCACAAAAGGGTTCTCATCCAGAAAAAAAGAGGTCATTGTTCCCCTCTACTCATTACTCATTAGACCCATTATAGAGTACAATGTCCCTTTTGGTATCTACCTCACAAGACATTTACAACAACTGGAAAGGCCACAGAAATACCTCTGGCCTCAAACAGATGCCCAATGCAGACCAACTCAAAAAACTCCAGCTTTACTCCGTCATATATCGCCTACTCAGAGGCGATCTCTGCCTAACATACAAAGCTATGTCAAACCCAGAGCTGTTGGACATGCTCCACTTAAAGAAATCCCAATCCCTCCGAGCTACACACTCTAGGGGCCTAAACCTTGTCACCACAATAAACAGAACATGCTGGAGGGATAGATTCCTGTCCCAGAGACTTCCCATACTCTGGAACAGACTAACTATCTATGTCAAACAGAGCTCCTCATTAGCACTCTTCAAGAAAAATCTTGATGATTGGATGGGTAATAAGAAATTCACCCCAGGGATCACTTCTGTTGTTCTGCTTGACAGGGGCACAGGAAAATAATTTTCTTGGGTGGTGAAAGCCATGGTACCTTTTGAGTTAGGCTTGTATAGGCCGTAGGGCCAATAGCCTAGTACCTACCTATGAACCTAATCAGTCTGGCACAAAGTCAACTGTCTCAGCATAATAAGTGTGGCTGTCATATCTTTCTGGAAAAGAATCACGTCATCTGTCACATATCTCGCTAACCACATCCTCACATATTTCTTCATAGGGTCAGCACCAGAAACAATTAATTCCTGTGCTTTAGCAGAGCAGCTTGATGTTGACAGCACAATAGTTGTAGACTGATGCCATAATTCTCATATTTATGATACTATCTAATGTCAGTGGCACACAGTTGCAAAGTGTACTGGCAGGACCCCCATACCACAGCAGGCTTATAACAATAGACAGAGACATGGGTTCACACACTTGGCAGAATGAGGAAATGAAATTACACTCGGGGGGGGGGGGCACCATGCAACTCAACACCTCTTTCATGTGAACAGCCTGAAGAACTTATAGAAGCAACTACCATTTCAAAGGAAACACTACCCTATATCACACTTGAACAAAAGGGTGTTAAATGAGTACAATTTCCACAATTAGCTCTAGAGAAATCCAATGTCTTGGCTATGAGACATCAAATGTGTCATAGCATAGTTTAATTAGATCTAGTTTACATTATCAAATTTTTAAAATGTCAAATATCATATGATCAAGATCATATGATGGACATTTTAAAAAATCAAATTGTTTGTAATGAGATCACAGTGTAGTGGGGACTGGGAAATTTGGCTTCTCCCCCACTGTAGTGTGATCTCTGAGTTAGTATCTGTAATTAGTAGGGGTGGCAATGGTTCAGGGGGTTTTCCCCACTTCTGCAAAGATAGTCAATTTTCTGAACATTTGTTTTTTGATCTTTTTAAAATGTCAATTATATGGTCTCAACCATATGAGTCTCAGCATTTCAAAAATTTGATGTTAACTAGATCCAATTTAAGCACAGGTCAGTGCCACTAAGAGTCAGGCAGAGATGGTTAGAGTAGTGAAGGGTAAACATGCAGAGTTTCTCTACTACATGCAAATGGTGGAGGCCAAGGAGAATGTCATGATGATCATCATAAACAGCATGGTTGCATACACACAGCATTCATGTCCGCCTCCATATGCACAGTCAGAAATACTTACCAAACACTCGTTGGAACCACATTAGGATGTGGATGGGGATACTGTCCACACATGTGGAGGTCAAGTTGGCTCTGCTAAAGGGATTCTAGGGAATGCACCCTAAAAGAAGGCAGCACATCATCATCCAAGGTAGTATCTCTCAGTTAAGATCTAGGTCTTACAGCACTGACTAATCAATGTGTAGATGTTAACCTGCATCCAGTACATCCCAACATCACACCTTTGATATATGTCAGATGTCACACTGCATTGAGAAAAAGTCTGAAAACCCACTTGTCACTTTCCAGGCATGGAATTATGTGCACAATTCTTCATTACATCTCAAACACAGTGATGAGGCAATAAATAACAAAAAAAATGACAATGCATAAAGTACTATGGTCACTGCAGAAAGACCTTTCCTAACAGCCCTGTGTATACCTTTCTAAAATATCCTTTGAAAGCCTGCTAGTCAATCTAGCACTGTTGCCACTTAACCCTCAGCATTGTACAAATGAGTACGGAATTTACTTTCTGAAGCAATGTTTGGTTTGAGGAAAAAAAATGTCTGATGTACAGAAGACATTGACCATGCACCACACAACATAGCCAACACTATACATATGGGATGTATTTCAAATAATTTACAATACACAGCTGAGTATGAAGACCTCAGTACTCACAAGATAGTCACTGTCCAGACACTTGTCTTTCTTAACTGTTATATCTGAAAAACAGTAATGTGACACCACTCTACAAAAAAGGAAAACACTTCTGTATAAAATATCATTACTTTTACAGTAGTGTACTCATAGCTAGATAGATTCATAGATTGTTACTAGGCTAACAACCTGGGGGGGTGCTTTCTAAGCCTAGCTAGGTTTTCCTGAAAGAATAAGGATGTCCTGTATCCAAATAGGACATTGAGGGCCAGGCATTGAAAAGCTACATCTCTCCAAAAGACACATGGGTTCCAGGACTGGTGTAAATTTCCTATTCCCCATCCACTGTTCTAGATTGCACTTAAACTAGGTAATAGATTAACTCAGCTTTACATGGATGGGAAGCCTGTTCCAAAGGAGGGTCAGTCTCTGGGACACATATCTGTTTCTCCAGCATGTGCTGTTTAAGTCACAGACAAAATTTAGGTCCCTAGATCTAGTATTTCTGGTACTCTTTCACTTACAAATATGTAGGAGATTCATAAGTAGATGCCTTGTAAAGCAGGCATAGATCACCCCTCAAAAATCTATAGGAGACTGAGTAGAGGGAAATGGCTTTAAGCTGCTCTGCATAAGGCAGGTTTGTTATGCCTTGTATTATTTTGGTAAGGAACCTCTGAGGTTGCTCTAGTTACTGCATATGCCTGGTTAGGTACATACCAAAGGGTGTATCAAACTATTTGACTGGTCTGATAAGGGCAGAGTGCATAAATGACCTCTTTGGACCTAGATGCCATGCCTTTACTAATAAGTTGCACAACATAAAATGGTTTCTGCACCATCATGGCCCCATGATGGTAGAAGGTAAGGCTACTGTCTATGTGTGTACCGAGATCCCTGACCATTGGGTTGACTCTTAGAGGCATCTTATTAACATGGTAATTAGCCAGAATGGTTGACTTCCCAAAAGGGAACAAATATGCATTTCTTAGCATTGAGTTTAAGTCCACGGCTTTGGCACCATTTGTTAGTCAGAGATAGACCTTCTTGAAGAATGCTAGTGTCTGTAGTGGAGTTAATGATAACCTCCAACTTAGAATCATCTGCAAACTTAGTCAGCCATAAACTTTCAGCATTTGCTTCCACTTCAGAGAAATAAATGCCAAAAAGCAGCCGGCCTAGTACCAAGTGCTGAGGGATTCGTCTAATGACTGGCCTCTTGGTGGAGGTGGCCTCACCTATTTTGAACTCCAGGGTACAATCAGTGAGCCAGTTGGCTATCCAGTGGGTGATAAAAGGGTTTATACCTAAATTAGTGAGCTTGTCTATAATGCCTGAGTGGGGTATTGTAACAAAAGCCCTGGCCAGGTCAAAGTAAGCTGTGTGCACAGTCTTACCTTCATTCAATGCTTTGGTGACCCCCTCAAAAAAGTCCATCAGATTTAATAGGCATAACCTTCTTTTAACAAAGCTGAACTGTGATAGATCCATCATTTACAGGTTACCTACAGTATTTAAACTGTCTCTTCAGTGATATGCAAATATACAGTGAATTTCTGGACCTTTGTCTTTTTCTGGAAAGATTTCAGGTCTCCATAAATTAATCACTGCTGGTGATTCCCTGCTAGTTTTTTCCACCTACCCAATCCAGTTTGTTGATATTTTGAGTGACAGTCCCTACTCAAGGCCAGTAATCAAAGAGCCTCAATCTATACCACTGACACTGGTGAGGGATGGTGACTAGAAAAAAAATGAATACACACAGTATTTTCAGTTGCAGCTATTTGTGCCAAGCACAGTTTTCCATAAGAGCACTCAGGGAGCACACTCCAGACCTGATGCTGGGCTCACTCTCTATCCAGGCCCCAAACAACACTCCACACTGACCACTTTGAAGCACTGTGTCCCTGTTCCACGTAGCTGAAAAAGAAACACTTGGATATTTGATTTTCACACACACACACACACACACACACACACACACACACACACACACACACACACACACACACACATACCTAGGAAAGGCTGGAACAGATTTACCAGCTCTCCCCTTCTGCCCAAACTATAAGGTAATCACACTGACACTAGTCAGCTACTCTAAGGCTCTTACAAGAGTACCCAATTATATTGAGTAAAATTAATACTAATACAAATGGTAGAGTTTGACCAATGCAACAAGGCTTTCAGCAGCAGTCACAGTTTCACTAAAATAAACACAAGTACTCATAAGATGTTAAAAGTATTCTCTACAAGGCCAGTCACAATGAAAGGTAGAGAAATATTTATTAATAAATAATAAAATAGAAAACATGAGAATACTGAATATCTAGTTATAATAAACACCAGAGTTTCAGTCACAGGAGATATAAAAAAGCACAGTTGGATAGATTCACACAAGTGAAGAAAAACAATACTTAACTAATCTCACTATATTTTCCTGACTAACTAAAGAATTATTGTTCCTTATTTAAGTTACTGACTACAGTAAAGCAAGATGATGAGTGTTGAGTTGCTTACTACAGGAAGGCAAGATGAGGTGTCAGGCTGTGAGAGATATCTGTGAGAGATCCTTCCTGTCAGGTTCCAAAAAAAAAAACAAAAAACAAAGTGCTCCCACAAGAGTTCTGTCATATCTCTTACTAATATCTAAATAAAATAATTTCAGTGCTGGTTATAGAATGACTCATATATGGTCACCTGACTTTGATACAATACACACTTAGAGCTTTGCTGAGAATTGTTGCAGCATCTGAAAGCTATAAAACCATTTCAAAAATGTTTACCCTTCCAAGGAAGCAATTAGTTCACCCCTAAGGACAATACTGCAAGATTTCTTAGTTCTGGTTTTCCCAGACATTTTTGTCTCTGCTACAATCAGACATGTAAGATAAAATCTTTATGGCTTAAACCATTTTTCAAAATTAGCTGGACTGCGATTCTCTTCCCTTTCAGAATTTTCTGCTAACAGATATACATTTAATCAATTATAATAATACTGTCTTGACATACTTGTATATCTCTTTTCTGTCCAGCAAGACCCACTGTTGGTATATTTTTAACACAATCAACTTTGCAAATACATTTTTAACACAAGCATCTGTACAAATTAGTGTGAAAGTCAAATGAAATAAAATCCTTTACAAAACTCCAGCTAGCTATGCTGGCATATGTTACACATGCACTGCCCTACTCTCCCTGGCACAGATGGCACTACCTCATATCATCACATCTCTCCCCCCTTTGAAGACACAAGTGAATTTTTCTAGTGACCCTGGAAAAATGTTGAGAGAAATGAGCCTATCTGGGAACACATTAACCTATACCTCGTCTTGAGAGCCCATCTCCACTGGCATTGCTGACTCCACTACGGTGCTACACTGTCATGTCATATGACTGCAACCCTAGTCTCTGCATTATTAACCTGGCATTTTGCTGGCTGGCACAATGTAGCCATGTTAAGGGATTGTGGTCTGTAACCACAGTGAATTTTCTTCCATACAGAAAGAGCTCAAGCGTCTGCAGTCCCCATACTATCAATAAACATCCTTTATCTACAGCTGCATAACATTTCTCCCTGGGTTGGAGTCTACAGCTGAGATATACAACTGAGTGCTCTTCTCTCTCTGAGGAAACCTGGCTGAATACAGCCCCCACTGTATGGTTTAAAGCATCCACCTGCATAACAAATTATTTGCTGTAATCTGGACTGTCTAACACAGGGGGTCCTCCCAAAGCCCCTTTAAGCTTTTGGAATGCCTGCTCACAGACTGGGGTCCACACTACCTTATCTGGCCTGTTTTTCTTCATCAAGGCTGTGAGGGGAGCAACTATTGTACTATTATTAGGAACGAACATTGTATAGTACCTCGCTGACCAGGAATGCCTTCACCTGCTATATGGTAACAGGGGCAGGCCACGTCTGAATAGCTGCCACTTTGACAGGTTCTGGCCTGATCTTGCCACTCCCCATTCTATGTACTGGGTAGGAGACCTCTGCCATACCCACCCTGCCCTTTGCAGTCTGCCCAGGACCACCCTGACATGCTGAAGGTACTCTTGCCAAGAATGGCTGTAAATAGCAATATCATCCAGGTAAGCAAGGGCATAATCTCCTGCTCCTGTTAGGATACAGTCTACCAGCCTCTGGAAGGTTGTTGGTGCATTTTTCACCCCAAAGGGTATCTTCATGAACTCATATAATCTGAAAGGAGTCACAAAGGCCGACCTCTCTCCAGTGATGGGAGGCAAGGGCACCTGCCAGTAGTCCTTGATCAGTTCAATAGTGATCAGTTACTTAGCCCCATCCAGCTTCTCTAAGGCTTCATCTGTCCTAGGCATAGGGTTAGCATCTGACTCTGAGTGACTCTTTCGTTTTCTGTAGTCCACACAGAACCTGGTGCTGCCATCTTTCTTTGGAACCAGCAACACTTGGGAGGTCCCAGCGACTGCTGCACTCCTGAAGTACCCTAATTTCCAACATTTCCTGTATCTCCTCCCTCAGAGTCTGTCTGACTGACTCAGCCACTCTGTAAGGAGCCTGCTTAATAGGCCTTTGGGGTCCTGTATTCAAATAGTGCTGCACCAGGCGGGTGCACCCAGGTTTCCCAGTGAACATGCCTGCAAAGTCTTGAAACACTGCTCGGATTTCTCAAACCTGGGTATCAGATAGCTGCTTGGACATTGCTATCCCTTCCACTGAGGTGTCAGTTAGAGCCTCATTGACCAGATCCCCCTCAGACACCTCCTGCAAGCCACTGAAAATACTCAACACCAGGGCCTCATCATGTTGACATGTACAATTTATGTCCCTGCCTCCTGCCTAGCAGTTTGACCATGTAGTTAACATCACTGACCTTCTTTACCACTTCAAAGGGTCCCTCACAAGCTGCCTGCAGCTTATTGTGTCTGACAGAAATGAGCACCATAACCTGCTGTCCCACTGCATACTCTCGGGCGCGACCATTCCTGCCATAACAGACATTTTTCTGCTGTTGGGCTCCTGCCAGGTCCTCCTGGGCAAAGCCCTAAGCCTTGTCCTAAGATTTATAGGACATATGCCACAACAGACTCCTTGTGGGATTCACATTCGCCCTCCCACTCATCATGAAACAAATCAGTCCCCCTCACCCTATGCCCATACAGCAACTCAAAAGGAAACCTGTGGATTCCTGGAGTACCTCTCTATATGCAAACAGCAGATAGGGAAAATATTTGCCCCACTCTCTCTTAAACTGGTCTGCAAATGCCTGTAACATGGTCTATAGTGTAGAGGTTAACCTCTCCACAAGACCATTAGTCTGGGGGTGGTAGAGGGTGGTGTTTAGGTGCTTCATCCCACAGTGCTTCCTCAGACAAGCCAGCATGTCTGACATGAAATTGGCACTTTTGTCAGTCAGTATTTCTCTTGGGAAACCTACTCTGTGTCTAAGCACATTTATTGTCTGTGAATTGCACTGTAGCTGCATTTAGGTGCAGCCAGCATAAATTCTTTTACACCCAAACAGAACAACTATGATTACCATCCATATTTTTTGATTAATCTTAAATGTGGAAACGGCCTTCTCATTTCATAGGTAGAAAAGTAGACTATTCCAGCTAGTAGGCATTAACTTTTTAAATCCTCTTTCCCCACTATTTGACAGAAAGTAGTTCTTCAAATGGATCATATATATTGCTCTGTATGTCAAACATTTAGGTAATGCCGCACTGCTAATTAGCTCCATCACAAGGGAAATGATGCTTTAACTTCAAAAGGTGAATTTGAATTTTTATGTACTAAGACCTTCTGCTTATGAAGTATACATCTTGAGAAATTATGCATTTTAGTGGGAAAATATTGTTTTCTTGATAAGGGTATTCTACTTAAAATCCGCATACAGGATCTGACATAAACTTCAAGCTGTCAGTTTTAAATGTTGCTGTCATTATTGTTTTATTACATTTCAGCTATTATTTTTGAGTGCCCTTTGAAAGTCTTGAAACTGCAATTGTAATCCGAGGAACGCAGAGAGTTTACATGCAAAGAGAAGGAATATTCCAAGAGTGCACTATCTCTGAGTATTCAGGAATAGCTCATGGTACTGGTTGCTAGGCTGAAGCCTCCCAAAAGTAAAAAAAAAAAAAAAAAAAAAAAAGAATTGACATTTTATTTATTTTATGTTTCATTTAAAAATAAAAGTAAACTTTCTGACTTTCTGCCTCAGTGTTTCTGGGTCTGGGATATGATGCTCCATACATGCATAGTTACTAAAAAATAAATAGACTTGCCCGACTCACAAATGTGTTTTAACATGCTCCAAAAGGAGCATAAGGTGATTATGCCTTTTTAAAAGTGTTTATGTGTTCTGAGAATGAAAGAAAAGTCATTCAAAACTGGCTTATTGGATTGCTGTATAAAGCAGTGAGAAACTGCCTCTGTGAGCTCGGGATGCCACAGATGACTGAGGCAGCCTGAAACTGAAAGTGAAGTGAGGAAGAAATGAGCATCTGCAGTCGTACTAGTATTGCAGCAAGTTGTTTTTTTTTCTTTTTTTGGTAGAACTATATACGTCACTGTCAGCCAGAAGTGTGTTTGTGCATGTATGTTTTTGTGTAATATGTATGTGTGTGTGTGTGTGTGTGTGTGTGTGTGTGTGTGTGTATATGTGTACACACACACACACATATATATATATATATGTGTGTGTGTGTGTGTGTGTGTGTGTGTGTGTGTGTGTGTGTGTGAGTGAGTGAGGAGGGCATAGAAGCTCTTAACCATCCCTGATTTTGCAGAATGTCCTTGATTTTACCTCATATTTTGGTCTGTTCCTGGTAAAGTTTGTGGTATTCGGGGAAATCAGTAATGACTGCAATTATAAAACAATAGCATACATTTGAGTTTCAGATGTAATAGCCCTCAAAAAATCATGCTAATGCAAAGTCTGTTATTCTATCAATGATCTAGGTATATAAGGACATTCCTACCCATCATTATTTTTTTGGATTTATTCATTCATTTGATCACAAATATCTAAAGTGAACAGCCACAGTGATGCAAGCAATCGTAATAAATGGTCATGTGTGCATGTATGTGTGTCTAAGTGTGTTTCTGGGGTCTATATTACGAGATTGAAAGCCTGTTTCAGTGAACGCCACAACACTGACACACAAAGACTGAACAGCAAATACGCCGAACCCCCTAAACCGTGAAATTTCATATCTCGAATCGTCATAGTCGGCCAACACCACCATGCGCTACATACTACATATCCAAACATAATAAATAAAACACATACATACACTAACCGAACCCTACTTCTAACCCTACACTAAACCTTACATACATTACTATCTATGCACTTACCTTAACCTGCACCCTAACCCTAAATTCCGTAACTATCGCACACTTACCCTACAGACATATACCCACACAAAAAAAATAATACACACACATACACTTAAGAAAACCTACTTCTAACCCTACACTAAACCTTACATACATTACCTATCTACGCACTTACCTTAACCTGCACCCTAACCCTAAGGTCCGTAACTATCGCACACTTACCTTATGGAGCTATACCGCAGATGGGTCAACCATGACACTTCAACATTTCGTGTTTTGCGGTTTTGAAAGTTCGCCATTACCATAGTTCGCACTATACGTGTCGGTGTTGTGGTGTTCGCTGAAACGGGTTTTCAATTTTGTAATATAGACCCGTGTTTCTGATAGGAGCAAGCCAATATTTATTTATTTGTATATTCATTTTATCTCAACAGCCAGACAGTGTGCTATAATTGATGGGCACATCTATGTGTGCATGTATGTGTGTGTGTATAGAGTGTTAAAACAAATTACTGTAGCCAATTTTTATCATTTTCTTTTTATTACAATCTGATATTCAAGGTGCACCCAGTCAACAAATTTTAGTTGTATGCAATCAGCAAAGTGACTGTAATTACTAGTTATATGCTCTCTCTTTAAATGAAAGTGAGTGACTCTGTTGTCATTAGTTCAAGTTAAATAGTCATTATTCTGGCATTGCTGAACCAATGCATATTTGTGTATAAGCAAGATAGAATACTTTACTTTGGCTACTGATTGTTTGATATAAATTAATGTAGCCACAAAGTTTTTTATCGCAATCAAACACCTGAGGGCTTAACAGTCAGCAAATTTGGCATTAACTGCTGGATGTGGGGCCTAATGGTTTATTCAAGTTAAGCTGAGAACATTGCAAATCAAAAAGAATCTAATGATAGCAAAATCCTTTCCTTCCTCCCATCTTCCTCTGATTGCGGTATTGTGGTGCATACGACAGCTACAGCAGGTCCCATCATTTCTCTACTGATTCCTGTGGTTTCTTTGGTCAGGATTCCCCTCAAACTTCTGAAAAGCAATCTACCACTGAAACTCCTGATGTCTCCCAACCAGGATTGTTGATTTGATAGATAGTGAGATGGAGATGAATGGTGAAGCACATTTCAAGGGTTGTTTGGAGGATGGATGTCAGACAATTAGGTGTGGTAGAAGTAGTAATTGTAGACAACAAGGAAGCCTTTGGGCAAGGTGGGTTCTCTCTTCCTTCTCTGAAGAATAAAAGCTTAAAACAGTGAAAGAACTCACCCCCTAACCTGCCAGTTATGACTAGGAGCTTAATTCTGTTTTGTAATATAAATGGCCTCACAGGGGATGTTTGTTGGTGCCTTAATTTGGAATGGGTTCTTTGGCTTTCTCAGCTTTACAATGTGGTCTGTGTTTTTGGCTATTGGTAGGTTGACATTTCTACAGAGGCTTCAGTGGGAAGAAATGTTCTTTGAAAGTGTGGTGTTGTTCACTAGAACTGCAACAAAGTTTGGTATTCTTCCTGTGTACTATAGAGGTGTAGTAGCTGTTAAGGATGCCCACCATATGCTTCTGCAGGTATGTTGTGTTTGATAGTGTTATGCTAGGAGATATGAGTCAGTGTGTGACTGTTTATGCCACCCATCTATAAAGAATGTTGTGACTTTTTCCACACCTAACAATACTACGTTGTAGTCAACATCACTCTCCTGCTATTTGGAAACTTAAATTGCCATAGAGATGGTTATTGAATCAAGCCAGGATTGGATTTTTGCCTTTGCTGAGGCTTGCTCCCTTTAGGGAGATCTCAGCATACCTGGGGTGTTTACCTGTTCCTAGCAAAGGGTTACCATTCAGACATGCTTTGATTATTTCTTTCTTTCTTTCCCCTGAAAAGTTACCACTTGAGTTTGGTTCCCTCTGACTTGGCTTCATCATCCACAATGTAGTGAGTGGTATGTTTGGCTCTTCCCACTGTATCTCCCCTTTACATGCTAAAGGCTTCCATAAGCTTAATGCTTTGTGGACTCATACTCTGGCCTGGTCTGCTTGACTGCAGGAATTGTGGACTGAACATACCACCATGAGGTCTTTCTTTCTCTTCCCTTTCAGATTGTTGGCTGGTGTTTAAGATAAAACTAGTCCTGTGCTATTAAATAGTTTAATTCCAGATTCTATAGCAATCTCCACCTATATAGATATTCTTGTGCAATTGGATGTCAGAAAGGGGACCTCTCCTACTCTGTGCAACAGCACTGTCTCCAAAATATTCTCAGAATGACACAGACAGTGCACAATCATCAGCACCAATTAAGGGCTGAAAGGAGTTGGTCTTATATTATCTGGGGAAAAGGATTTTGAAAAAAGAGGGCTGCATGGCCTACTTGCCTCTAATGGTTTCTTATATTATCTGGAGAAAAGGATTTTGAAAAAAGAGGGCTGCATGGCCTACTTGCCTCTAATGGTCCTGAAGTCTTTAGCGTTGTGGGTATCCTTAGGGTGGTGGACTCTTTTTCAGGTACCATTATGTGGATAATTATTTCTCCTCTTTTGTGCAGTTTCTGACAATTTTTTCTGCATCTCACTTAGAGGTTTTGAATTAGCCTATCTCTATGCTTGAGGTGGAGAGGAATCTTTCCATGGTTAACATCGATGTGATTCACTGGGTCAATGGCATCACTTCTTCTCATTAGAAGTCTGTGTCTGTTGTTCATACATTTGTCCTGTTAGACATGCTTAATTTGTGGTTTTCTGAAGTTTTTTTTTTCTAGTAAAAACTTACTACTATTTACAAAAGGGAGTTAAGCGCCCCCTTGTGATTTGGTGCTCCATTTCATTATGCAATATGGATTATAAAATCTTTTGCAATATTTTTTATTTGCAACTTCCACCTGTTTTGAAAGACCTTCTGATGTTGGTACTTTATGGCATCTCTGGCTGTTCTCTGCAGGATAGTGCCCCCCCCCATCATCTGCTGTCATGTTATTATGCAACATATACAAAGCATTTGATAACATCTCATATCCAGGTCTTTGATATCCCGTAAGGTAAAGGTTCAGTGTCAAAGGTTACAGGCCTATTCATTCCATCAACCCAAACACAGAGTTCATACTTGTTGATAATGGAGGGGGGGGGTCACAGTTATGAATAAGGACTGCATTTTTCTGGACTATGAATGAACAGTTTATTTTTCCTCTTCTCATTCATGCTGTGGTTTGCCAGGTAACTCAATCTGCCATTTTGGTTGACCACCACCCATTGCTGCTCTGGAAGGTCTTAGTCACATGACTTTGGGCTAATGCAGATGACCTCATCATCTTTGCTGAAAATGGTGATGTCTTGCCTTCTGTGTTTAGAGACTTGAAACAGACATTGTCCATAGCTGGGTTACATCTTAATTTATCTAAGTGTGTGGGTTTTAACCCAGCCTCTCTGTCTTGAGAAATGTCCTTTTCACCTTAAAGCACCTCCATAATGGGACTGCCTTTTGAGTCTGATTTCTTTGTTCAAGAGCACTGGAACATTCTCTTTTTGACCATTTCCAGAAAGTCTGCCTAGTGGAAGATCTTTCCATTGTCTTTTGTGGGGAAGCTCTATCTAATCAACACTTGCTTGTGGTCTTTATACACTTACAAGACAAAAGTTTATTTGCTTCTGTGGACTCATAATACCCCTTTGATCTTAGCAGTATACAAGTTTCTCTGGGGATCCCAACTTAATCTCATTAGAAGAAAGATAGTAAACAATTCTTCTGATGGTGATGTACTGCAATGCTGAACCCAGGAGCTTTCTTGCTTCCATCTTTCTGTTTTGAGTAATGACCCACTTGAACAGCAAGGATTTCTCCCCTTTGGGTGTTCTTTTGTGACACCAGGGAAATGCTGCCATCCCAGCTATATGGAATTTTGTGGCTAGTCGTGTGTCATTTGTGAATGTTGATATGATTCATATACTTGTCTTACAAATGTAAGAGAATTATATGTTATGTTTATATTAAACTACTGATGCAGAAATGTGTGTTGAACTGTATGTTATATATTGAGCTTCAAGAATGTTACCACAGTGTACCCTACTAGAAAAGAACAGAAATGTATATAAACTATATACCTGTGCAAATGCATGCTTTAATAGTAGAAGCTGGAACATACAGAGTTAACTTGCAAAACTCTATGAAAATAAGTTGGAATCAAAGTGTTTTACGGCTGTGTGTTTATCGCTCAGTTTCAGTGAAGGAGACAGGATGTCTAGATCTACAAGTTTCTTCCTATTGTCTTGAAACAGAAATAATTACTAGGTTTAAAATGTAAAGTGTTTTTATTGCTCTGTGATTTCCTAGCAGCTGCACATCTGAAAGATAAGTATTTGTAACACATAGATGTTGGTATCTGGTTAGCCTGGGAACTGAACACAGGTGACAAAAATGATGTAATCCAGGCTAACCCAGCAGTAATATGTGATATTAATTTAAGAACTCTCTCAGAGACACGGTGTGCATTTTGTATCTTGTCTTGGACCTAAAAACATCCATTCATCATCATCTGCATTTGCCTTGCTAATAGTAACTAGGGTACAGTGATATTTCTTAGATATAGATAAGAGTATAGTAAAGATTAGTTCAGATGTTTTCTGTATTTATTTTAGACTGTCCTGCAATGTTGTTTTAAAATATTTCCTGTGATTCTGGACTCTGTAGTTAATAAGTTGATTGAGCATTGTCTTGTTATTTTATTTATTTATTATTTATTTATTTGTTTACATTTCTTGCCCGGGAGTATCCGACTGGACGTAGGTCCATTTTCAGTGGAGGCCCAGAGAGAAAAGCTCTCAGTTAAAATATACGGACAGTAGTTACATTGGATTTACATAGCAATTAACAATTTGATCAACATAGCAGTTAAAAATTACAAACATACTTACAGATGAAGAACATAGTACATCAGTAGACAACTAGAATCTTTATCATCTGCAAAGTACATAACAGACATTAACAATTGTTACAGTAAGAAGCTCCTGCTGTATAATAGTTAGGCTTATGAGCATCCAAGCTTGCTATAATCAAGGTAGTTAGTGGGGTGGAAAGAAAGCTAGTGGGTGGATGGGGTGGGTGATATTAGAGGGGGAGTTGCAAGGGTATAGCCAGCATGTTTTAGGTGCACTTTTAGAAAAGTTTTGAAGTGGGTGCATGAAGGTACAGAGGTAATTGTGGGTGGGAGGGAGTTCCATAATTTGGCTATGGTGCAAGAGAATAGTGATTCTCCAGCAGAGTTATTGGCTTTACTGACCTGTAAGTGATTTTTGTTGCTGGATCTTAGTGGTCTGGTGGTGCAATAGGGTTTGGAGTAGATTCTGGAGGGATGGGACTTTTAGTGGATGGTTTACTAGTTTGTGGGTGAGTGCGAGCTGATACCATTGAAGGAGGTGAGGGAGTTCAAGCCAGCCCAGTTCAGCAAGGGAGAGACAGTTGTGACTACGGTAGGATGCCCCCGTGGCAAATTTGGTGATTTTTTTGTAACAGGTCTCAAGCTTGTTAAGATCGCATTGCCTTAGGTTGTTATATTGGAGAGGCATAAAGTAGGGTGGAGATAAGGTAGGAATTTGCTACTGAAATCTTTGCTGCTTTGGTGAGAAGTTGTTTATTTCTGTAACTCTCCTAGTTTCTTGTGGACTTTTTTATGGTCATGGATATGTGAATGTCAAATTTTAGTTTATTGTCTATTTCAACTCCTAGCAATTTGGTGTGTTCTGTTGGGTGTATAGTGGTGTTGTCTTTTGCTGTGATGTTAAAGTGAGAGTTGTTTTGAGTATGTTTGGTGGGTTGGAAGATGAGTAATTTAGTTTTGTTTGGGTTGAGTATTAATTGGGCATTGGATAACCAAGTTTCAACAGAGGAAAAGGCTTCCCGTGTGACTTTTTGCAGTTTGGGTAGGGATTGGGCTGAGCAGATGATGGTTGAGTCATCTGGGTATTGTATGAGAGCGCCATGTTTGGTGGCAGAGGTTAGATTATTGGTGAAAATAGAGAAGAGTAGGGTTCCAAGGATGGATCCTTGGGGAACCCCTATAGAGACAGGTAGTTGAGGAGATATGTCATTCTGCCATACAATTGATTGTTGGCAGTCAGACAGGTAACTCTGAAACCAGTTGGTGACTGATTGAGAGAAGGATAGGTTATTGAGGACAAAGATGATTTGTTTGTGTGCGACCATGTCAAATGCTTTAGATAGGTCTAGGAAAGTAGCATTATTTATTATTAAATATATTTAAACCTTTTAATTGTGGTTGGTTTGTTTAGAGATATTTAAGCTCTTAGCGTACTTGCATATGTATTTGGTGAAACTGTATAGGCCACTCAAAAATAGCCTTAGTCTTGGTCACACTTACCATTTGGATAATAGTAACATTGCACAGTACGATTGGGCACCCATTGGTAAGGCCCTTAAAAGTAGTTGATAAGTAGTTACTGCTGGCAGCCGGAACTACCTTATAGTCTGGGTAGAAAGGGGCATAGCTAGTAAACCCATGCCAGCCTTTCCCAGCAGTGTGTTTGTGTATAAATCAAATCTCAAACTGTGTGTGTGTGTGTGTGTGTGTGTGTGTGTGTGTGTGTGTGTGTGTGTGTGTGTGTGTGTGTGTGTGTGTGTATGTCAGCTACTTGGGCTGGGACATGAAGCACTGGTTGGACAGAGAGGTTGCTGGAGGTTTTGGCTTGGCCACTCAGATGAGATCTCAACCCTATAGCCTTGCCAGTGAGGAGTCTTATTGGGTATCTGGAGAAAGAGGCAGAAACCAGTCCCCAGACTGACTGTGATCTGTGTGTGCTCTTAAGGGAAATTGTACTTTACTGTTTGTGTACTTGCCATCCTCCCAATGTGTACATCTCTCACTGGTGCTAGTGGTGAGGACTGAAGCTCCTTGATTACTAGGCCAGTGCAGAGGTGTCACACTCATTTTCTTTCAGTCACCTCAGTTCTGGTCTAGTTGCCTTTCAAGAATTGTGATAGTAAGATTTTCTCAGATGAGCTTTGAGAAGTGCAGTATACTCTTTCACAGTGGGGAGTTTCTTCATCCAATCCCCCTGGTACTCAGAGGTTGTTCTACAAGTCAACTATGGCTGCACATTACCTCCATAATGGGTATTTAGAGACGACTCCACAGGAAAGGGTGTGCCTGGCCTGTTGGAGAAAATCTGTGGGCATATCTCCAGAGTGGTCCATTGCCTGTGGTGCATCTCTCATTTTCTTTAGTCATTAATGTTTACAAACATTAAGCAGACACTGTTCAGTATGTCCTCAGGCATGATTGCCAAGAGATTGAATATAAATTGCATTTGTTTTTGTGCCCTCAAGTTGCTCCTATTTGGGAGGCTGTGGATAGGATTTTCCACCTTCCTTTGTTACTTCCTCTGACCTCAGAGAAGTTGTTCAGTGACTATGAGATTGTATGGATACCACAGATATGTATGACTGATTTTTATTGGTCTTTTCTACTATGTGAACAATCTGACATAGCCAGTGTTCCCTATTGCCCTACCTCAAGATGCAGGTTTGAGCCGATACTTTTAGGGAGTTTAGAAAATGACAGTGGCTCAAGGGTTATAGAGAGACTACTGTTTGATCTCTCCCTTTTTATCAGTTATGTCCTTTCAGTGATATTGACCTTTCTAATTGTTTAAGTTCTTAGTGAAACCTTTTGGGGTTTTGTTTGGTTGTTAGTTCCATTTCCTATCAGCAAATCCGGCATTGTTTCCTTTAAAATTTAGTCTGTTTTTTCTTTTGCTCCCCTTTACTCATGGAGTTATTTTTAGGTTAAGATTTATATGTTGACTTTATCTAATATTAGTTGTTACTGTACCTTAATGTTAGTAAATGCAACAGATCTCAGGATGTGAAATTTGCTGGTACACTCTCTATATGTAAAATTGTAATGAGTGGTGTGCCACAGGGATCTGTGCTAGGCCTTTTCCTATTTATCATTTATTTTACAGACATCCAAGCCAATATCCCAAAAGTATGGTTGAACAAGTTTACTGATGGCTGTAAGACAGATACTGTTATCTGCTCATCCACTGATAACTAAACAGCTCCAGCAAAGTTTGTAATGTGCATATAAACAGTAGAGCATAGTAGCATTCACTAAAAATGCCACTCTCACCTCATATGTTATACAGTAAATAGGTCTCCTCCTCAGACAGAGCAGCTTATAAAAAACATGGGTACTTATATGAACAAAGATTTTTCTTTTTCTCTGACTCTCTCTCATTTGATCATCATGCTTCCACCGTAGTCAGGACGTCTTTCTATCTGGCCCTGTTAATTAGTAAGGGAATATCTTCAAGTGCCAACAAAGTCATCCTACCTCATATTGTTCACTTATCTGACCCCTCACTGAATATAATGCCCCCTTTGATATGTACAAATCCAAGCATATTGCTCAGGTGGAAAATCCAAAGAGATTTATATTTAAGAAAATTAAAGGTTTTAAATCTTTCAACTATCCTGAAAAATAAACATGAATCTCCTTATACTCAGCAGCCTGACGGTTGCTCCAAGGTGACCCATGCCATGCTTTTTGAGCCATGAAAGACCCAATCCTATTTGACCTCATATTTCTTTGCAAAACCAATGCCCCTGCAAACATCTGCACTAAAGATCTAAACCTACACCAAAACGTAAGCAAGACCAGCTGGTAGGATCAGTTTCTAACATAGTATATATCTAGCCTATGGAATAAATTATCACTATAGGTCAAACAAAGTACTGCTTTGGGAAGGGAAGCAGTATTAAGTGCTTAACAAGGATGGCAAGAACTTTTGATTCTGTCTGTTAAAAAGTCTATATAGCTCGGCATTGAATGGTCCCTGTGATTACTTACTTAGTATTATTCTTAAGTTCCTATAGAAAGCTAGAATACTAGCTGGGAGGTGAACTATAGCTGCCAATGACTAGCTCACCTACATCAGAAGGACATCATGGGATTTCCCAATGCTGTTTCACTCCTGAGGTGGAGACTGAGGAATGGTACAATGTCCCCCATAAGTATATACATAGAGTGAGGCAGGCATCACAGCACATCATATGCAGGAGCATGCATGTAGGAGTATAGCTAGAGTGGGTAGAAGGGAGCCCCTGCCCCAAGTGCAAGGTTTTAAAAATGGCAATTGGTAGTTGTTGATGGTACTGTAGTGCACTACCAGCATTCAGAAATGAATGCCAATACTACATTTGTTGAAGTGCAGAAGCACTTTGTGTGCGATATTTCAGCTGTAGCTAGTGCTTTGCAATGGCTTGGGAGCAGAGCATTTTTTTCACTTTGAGAGGACTTTTTTTGGATCCTCAGCTTTGAGGGGATGTTTTAATTTTTGCTCCTTGATTTATTGGAGGGTAGCAGACTGGGAAACTACACAAGGTGCTTGATAACCCAGCTATGGTTCTGCATGCATGAGTGCATTTTGCCATTGCATGCCTCTCCACGCACTGAAATGTAGGTGGGCTACAAAAAGCCTTCCTGTCAGAACTGGATAATGCTGTTGGTCTATGCTTTGATCTCATCTGTGTATTTACAAAAAATGGTACAGTACATTCAGCTAGCTGTGATTTCAGACAGGTGGCCCACCTCCAGGGTGTGAACCAGTTGTTTCTGAATAGGGAAAAGGAGGAGTTAGAAAAAGACACAACAATAGCAGAAGATCAGTCTGGGTCTCAAGGAATGAAAAATAATAAGTATTTCTGTAAAGAAGACAAGCCTTATATGTACATGCACCCTTAGTAATGTATTCGGAGATTGCTCCAATTTAGAAAAAAGAGTGATCGTTCTTAAAAATAAAATTAAAAAATTTCTTCTTTGTGATTTACTGACTTCAAAGATAAAATAACACACTCATTACTTATGACTAAAAATATTGCTATAATAAGTAGTGTGCAATAATAATACAAACAAACCATACCTCTGGTGAAATAAGATTAAACAAAAGACTAAAATGAGAAATTCTTTGTTAAACAAGTTAATTTAAGCCATTTATCTATCTCTTTCTGTATATATAGAAGCACTTGTGTAGAATGAATCACAATATAATGAAACTAAAGAAAATGAAATTGCATTATCCTGAAATTTTAAAACATGCACACAAAGAAAAAATAATAATCCTAATCACTTACTGTGGGTGTATTCATCCCTCACTAGCAGATCTGGATCATGGTCAAATGGGACCTTAGGCAAAGTAATGGACCAGGGTCTACCTGCTGCCTGCAACCATTCCAGTATCCTATTACTTGGCTGTCTCTCCCTAGTTAACAATCATCTTGCAAACTATTTTCTTCTTTACTTTTACTGTACTTGCAGATATATGATTTAAAACCTTTATTTCAAATTTTATAGGACAAACACCGATGGCTTGTTGCTCATGAAAAAACATTGAAACAGACTTGAACAACAGTAAACGTCTCTTCCCTTGAAATTCACTTTCATTGAAAATACATCTGGCCAGTGGCAGATTATGTATACATTTATATCCACAGACATCCCCCAAACCCAGCAATTATAGCTACATTGCTGATAACATCTTTCCCCAATGTCAGTGTCAAAAAATTAATAATGACCAATGTCACATTTTTTAAATTTGCTTAATACAAACATGCAGTATCCAAGGTATTCCAGTTTAATTATCTTTCACTGTCTCTCTCACACACACACTATTGCTTCTTGTTTTGGACTGCACTACAATATTATGTAACAATGGCTACATAAGGGAAGCTGAAGATCAGACAGTTATGATCATCACTATATAATGTAGACTATATGACATGACAAATGTAAAATCCTTTACATTTGCTGGAGGCCCTAAAGAAGGTACTACAAAAATATATTACTGAAATGCAATGTGTTTAGACTATATTATACAATCCAAATCTGTTAATGAATGAATTCATTTCTTAGTGCAGTGAATAAAGCAAAACAATTACAAACAATATAAATGCTGTGGTAGCAGCTTTTGTTTAACAGCTCACAAGTCATACTCAGATCAGAAATATTACTGCATATAGTATACATTTTTTATGTGGGGCTAGAAATTATGTGCTTGAAGGACACCCACTACTAATTTTTTACCTCCCTAGGTCTTCTCTGGCTGACTACTCTAAATCACTTAAAAAGTTACCAGAACATGTTTGGGTCTGGCAGCTGGATTAAGGCTCCTACTCCTTATACCTAAGGTACAGGTTTTGACTCTGACAAGATTCCATAACAAAAGTGGGGCATTCCGCACACACTAAATTCAATGTCATGATCACAGCATCAGAGGAGGCGATGATACAATATAATTTCATTCTTCTGGATTCAGGTTTCTGTGAGTCATTCTTGTGTAATGCTTTCAAAATGTACTCAGAAGTTGAAAAATAAGCTGCTGTCATAATATCAGATTGTTTAGTATTAGGGTGTGGTAATCCATGATTTGTTATAAGTGACACTGTACATGGAAGGAAATGCATATTCTAACAGAAGGAAAATATATCTATTTGCAAAAAGTATGATATACAACAAAGCTTGGTGCACTTTGCAGGATACAACTAATGATCTGGTATTTGGCACATATGGTTACATAGCTTCAAAGCACCACAACATGTATTTACCTTTAGTTGACCAGGTTAGTCCCACTAGTCATGGCCTATTTTATGGGCAACTCATGATGGCATTTATAATGACTAGAAGAAACATGTCTAGGAAATTCCTCTGTTCTTTACAAATGTAGGTGCTGCTCGGATATGATGGATCCCCAGATAGAACCCAATGCTGGAGGAGAGAGAAGCTTACCATAGGACCTGTAGATACATTAGATAATACTTTAGTGACAATAACAGAACTTGAGGGATCTGGTCTGCATATAGAGGTGTTAGTGGGGATATATGAAAAACTATCCCAGCTTGTTCATGCCATGGTGAGTGATATTTATCACATGACAATATGAGAAGCCAGACATGTAAAGTGAAATTCTAACTTGAGGTTTCATGAATGCAATACTTTTTTTGTAGGCTCAAGAGGTGAAAATGATGACATAGCAGCTATTGTGAAGGAAGTGAGGGTATCTGATGCAGCGGATGCATCAAAAGCAGAAGAGACACATGCATATCCATTCAGAGGCTGTGTAGACATTGCAAGAAAACAGGCAAATAAAGAAATGCTTACAATAAGAAGCAGCTTTTATTTATAAATGGACTGATCTATTGCGCAGAGTACTTTTCATCAAAGAAAACCTTACACCATTAGAAGTAGATGTGTGGTAACTAAAATTTATCTCCTCACTAGTAAGGAGGAAGTTTTTGATATAGTTCTTAAGGTGGAGAGAGAGAGAGAGAAAGAGAGAGAGAGAGACAGACTAAAACTTAAATCGAGAAGTTTGATGGAAGAAATTAACTTTGTTGTGGAGTACTACTTTCAAATTAGAAGAATTCACCATTTTTCTCAAAATTTGGTACCTGAGACAGCCTTTTGTCAAGCACTTCTTCTGTTTGACCCCACACTAATAGATTGTCTCTTCTATTTCTAGCACCATCCAAGCACTTTGTTACTCAGGCAACAGCTAATTGGAACACCTCTGGCAGGGATGAAGTACCATATGGAAGTTTATGGAATCTATACCTTCCTAGTGGCACATTAAAAGTATCATCTGTCAGAAATACTGGTTTGCATCTAGTACTGAAAACAACTTAGCAGATTACATTATTCAGACATTTTAAGCAATAAGCAATAGGCAATCATCTCTGAGTCATTTTATTCAGATGTTGCAGATAAAACAAATGTAGATCATATCTTTCCTTAAAAAGGTGACTATACTTTTCACCCATTCTGTTGATCCTAACTTCTCAATGTGACCTAGTCTTCTTATACTCCTCAGTTCATGTACATCTTTAAACTTCTCAGAGCTACTAGTACTTTTCTGACAACTAGTTTCAGTGCCACTGCATCAGGTTCTCTGTGGGCAATATCGTTGTGCCATGTTTCTAGGTCTGAAAACAAATCAGAATACCTATACAGGATATCACTCTAGTAATTCTGCACTGTATCTAAAATATTCCTATGATACTGTGACTAGTTTTGAATAAATAGCCTTTGTTTTATATTGCAAAATTCTTTTTGCCATTCTTAGTTTCTCATAAGTCACACAGCCTAAAAAATTAGAAGCTCTTATATCTTTGTGTGAGTTAAATATCTTTATGATGTCTTCTCTAGCAACGTCCAGGTACATAACACAATGAGCCTCTTTAGACTTTTCAGCTAATTCACAATGAAAAATTAATCAAAAGTGTTCATTCAAATGTTACTGTTTTCAAATATGTTTTGTTATAATCAATGAAAAAAAAAATCTTCAAAATGCTTGGAATGAGCACACGATTTTCTTCACAAAATAAATCAATGCATAAATAAATAAATAAATAAATAAGCAGTAAATTTGTGGGTTCATAGGTACTTACTAGACTATTGATCTGAGAAGATCTTTATCAGCCTGGCCATGCACTCCCATGGAGTCTCTAGCCTAAGTAGTTGAGTACCAAGGTCTCTGCATTCTGCAGAAATCTTGTATAACCCTAGGTGAGTATCATATGAGAACCCTTTGTATATAGTAAGTATGAATAACCATAGCCCTGGCACAGATGTTTACATTGCTCCCCTGTCCATAAAGGACAAGGATGCCAAACCAGAAGTGGAGTTAACTAAGTCTCCATTTCACAGATCCATGTTGAGCTTGACTAAACTAAAAGATGCACTTAACTTCATATGGAGGAGAAGGCAGTTCCTGAGAATTGCTATTCACTGTAAGACACATCTATCCCTCCAGCATGTTCTATTTAAGTCGCACTACAGATTGAGGTCTCTAAAGGTGTTTCTGCCACTATTTGACTTAGCAATGTTATATAACATCTGCAAGGATGTGGTCAGTAGAGTGTCTGTTTGTGAGGCACAGATCTCCCCTTAGCAGCCTGTAGGACACCAAGAAAAGAGACATGGAATCTGTACTTTTGAGGTGGCCAGAGTAGTTTTTGTGACTTAGTCCCTTGATTTTTTTTTTTTGGTGAGAAAACATTGTGATCACACCAGCTGAGTCTGGTGCTTGGACAACTACATGCTGAATGGGACATTATATTCAATAATTGGCCTAATGAATGCAGTCTACAGTAGAATGATCACCTCCCTAGATTTGGATGCCATACACTTTCTAATAAGTTGTGCTATACAGACAAATTTCTATCAGTGGTTGGCCTGTAGTGGTAGATTGACAGTTCATTTTCTATATCTGTTCCCAGGTCCTTCAATAATGGATCGATTTTCAGGAGATGGTTGTCGATGAGATAGTTACAGGAAACATCTTGCTTAACAAAAGATGCAATTATAAACATTTCAGTGTTTAGCTTTAGGCTACAGTCTTGAAATCAGCAATGCATTTGTGACAAGCATTCCTGAACTATCTTGGTGACTTTTGCAGAATTTATGATGGCACTGGGTTTACAGTCATCAGCAAACTTTGCCAACCATAAGTCATTAACATTTGCTTTGATTTCTGAGATGTAGAGTGACCCAAGGACTTAGCTCTGGGGCACTTCATTTGTGACAAGTTCTTGGTGGAGGTAGATCCACCCACCAAAATTTCTTAGGTTCTATTTCTGAGACAGGTTGATATCCAATGAGCTACACAGGGATTTGTATTTTGTTGATGAGTTTACTGACTATGCCTGAAAGAGTTATGAATGCCTTTGCAAAGTATACTGTGTGAATATTTTTGCCCTCATCCATTGCTTTGGTGACCATCTCAAACAGGTCAGCCAGGTTAAATAGGCAGAATCTGCATTTGATAAAAGTAAACTATCTAGGGTTGATGTTTTGAACATTGCCTATGTCTTTGTTTATTAGTTCCATAATGGTAATTTCTACAGCCTTACAGATGAGGCTGGTAAAGCTTATAGATCTATAGCTGTCTGTATTGGTTGACACCCCACCTTTGTGAAGGGTGATGGTTGTTGCAGTCCTCCATTCATTTAGTACAAACCCTGTTTGGAGTCTAACACTGAAAAGCCTTTGTATGGGGTATAAAATGTCATGCTTTGGGCTGACAAGTGGGCATCCTGGTATGTTGTCTGGTTCTATAGCAGCAGTGTTCTTGGCTTTGAATACTGCACTTAGGACTTGTTCCTGGTAAATTTGAGGGGGGGGTGTGCACACTGTTAAGAGGTCAGGAGAGGCGGGTGAAGTTAAATCTAAATTTCTGATGAAGTCTCCTGGTTGGAGATGAAAGCGCTTAATCTGCCTTTTTGTTTGTAAAAGTTAAATAAATTTGTTTTTATGTGGGAAACGTCCTGCTGAGTTATTTGAAGTGGATATTGTACTAGATGTTCTGAGCAGTGCAAGTGTATGGAGGACAGCCTTTATTGATACCTGGAATGGCGTTTTATGTTTTTTACCAGTTTGTTGTTTTGTGTTGTGGATTATTAAATCTAAATTTATCTGCTAGTAAATTGGCTATGTCTTCAGGCTTAAAAATGTATGACATTGTTTACTATTAGCTTGGTGCAACATGGAACATTATTTCTGACATTAAAAAAGGCTATATAACTGTCTTTACCTGAGATGCTATTTTGCCTCATATCTATCTCTGGTTGATTTAACCATGGATTGAAGTTCTCTATTAGCCTTAGTAAGAGTGATTTTTAACATTTGCAGAATTAGATTTGTTTTTACGTGCAATATGCTTTTATTATGGAGCATATTTATATTAGTATTCAACCATAAGACTACTTTTAAACATGGCATTCTATTTATTTCAGGGGGGTAGATGCTTCTATACATTTACTTACATGTTGATAGAATTCGGCAGTGAAGGATTTCAGATTTTAATTGGGAAAGCTGAATTTTTCCAGGTCATCACTCAAATTTAATAGATTAAATTTGGAATAATCCCTGAATAATGAGATACTGGAGGATGCTTCCTGTCTCAGTCATATGGTGAATATGACTGATTTATGATCTCATTTGACTAGGGAGGTTATTACAAACTGAGTGGAAACAGAGCTGTCCCACATTGGTAAGGACCAAGTTTAAGATTTTGGTGCACCTTATTGGGGTACAAATTAGCTGGTCCATTGTATTTGTATTTATGAAGTCCAGAAATCTCTGGGTATACATGTTTGGGGATGTATACATTTCCAAATTAATAGAAGGATAGTTGAAGTCTCCTGAGAGAAGAGTGTTTGGCTGAATGCTTAGGGCTTTTATATTAGAAAGTTATGAGATACGGTCCATGGGGTCATAGAGGGGGTCCTATAGAAGGCTACATTGTGATAAGAGGTTTTGTTAATGGCAAGCAAGAGTTGGAGGAGTTCCAGGTCATTATTTTGCTTAACAAGTTCTGAAGTGCAGTTTTATTTTGCAAATGCAGAGACACTACCACCTTTAGTCCCATTGCCTAGTGCAGTGGAACTGAACATGTGTCAGGTGTTAAAAGCTTGCACTGGTAGGGTGCTCTCAATTTTCATGAACCAGGTCTACATATTGATGCATATATCAATGCATTCTAGGGTAAAGTGTGCCTCTGTGGAGTGCTGATTTATGTTTAGGCTTCTAGCATTGAGCCATAATACATTCATGTTTTCTGAATTTTGTTTTGATATGTTAGAAGCTTTTGTAGACTGACTTTAGTTAAAAAAACACTATGGGGGTAGATAAGGTTTTTGCCAATATAGAAATCCTTGGGGGTACAGGTGCTGGCATTTCCTGGAAATGCAGTTAAAAATCTGCCATGTCCTCTCAGGCAGATATATACTGTGCCCTTATGAATGACTCCAGAAGCTATGCCAATTGCTAAAGTCAACCATTTTTGTTCATATTGTGACATCTTTCTAGGTGAAGATAAAATGCTGCTGAAGGCTGGGTTCATAGCAATCTTGGTTACATATTCCAGAAGATCAATCATATCTCTCTCTCTCTCTCTCTAGCTCTCTCTCTCTCTCTTTCTCTCACTCTTCATATAGTCCAATAAGGTATGTCTCAAGTACTCCCACATGTACTATAAATGTGTCACATGTGTACCTGTGGTGCAGGGATTTGAGTGCATGCATGATGTGGCGAAACTTGGTATCTGATAGGCACCTAACCATGACTCATGCCTAACTCAGCCTGGTGAGTGGTGCATCAGTGTGTCTCACTCTGGAATCATCTATGACTAGGATGTTGGATTGTATGCAGTTTTGCATTATGGACTTCTAATTTCAGTCACCAAGAGCCTTAAATACATGTTTCATGGTGGGTGTGACACTCTTGCACTGGCCCAGTAATCAAGGAGCCTCAATCCTCACCACTAGCACCAGTGAGGGACGTGCACATTGGGAGGATGATAAGTACACACAGAGTGAAGTACAATTTCCCTTAAGAGCACACAGAGATCACAGTCTATCTAGGGCTGGTTTCTCTCTCTTTATCCAGATCTCCAATAAGACTCCCCACTAGCACAGCTATAGGGTTAAGATCTCAGCAGAGTGGTCAAGCCAAAACATCCAGCACCCTCTCTGACCAACCAATGCTTCATGTCCCTGCCCAAGTAGCTGACATACACACACACACACACACACACACACACACACACACACACACACACACACACACACACACACACACACACACTTTGAGATTTGATTTACATACAAACACACAGACATTCCTGGGAAAGGCTGGCACAGGTTCACTAGCTATGCCCCCTTCTGCTCAGACTATACAATAATACCAGCTGTCACCAACCACTGTTTATAAGCTACTATAATGGCCTTCCCAAAGGGTGACCAATTCTACTGTGTAATGTTACTATTATCCAGATGGTAAGTGTGACCAACATCAAGGTTATTGGAGTGGCCTATACAGTGTCACCAACTACAAATGCAAGTATTCTAAGAGCTTAAATATCTGTAAACAAGCCAGCCACAATTAAAAGATTTAAATATATTTAATACTAAACAATAAAAGAAAAAGACAATACTTAATAACTCAACACAGTGACAACAGAGTTCAGAGTCACGGGAAGTATTTTAAAACAACATTGCAGAACAGTCTCACATAAATACAGAAAACATATACACTAATCTTATTAAGTTCCTATCTCTAAGAGAAATCACTGTAATCTAAGTCTTACTAACAGAGCAAAGCAAATGCAGATGAGAAGTGCTGAAGATGGCTATTTCAGGTCCAAACACAAGATATAAAATGCACAGACTCGCTCTCTGAGATAGTTCTTAAATTACTATCAAACATTTCTGCTGGGTATCTCAGATTACATCATTCTTTGTCACCTCTGGGTCAAAAATACTTATTTTTCAGAAGTTTACCTGGAACTAGAAGTTGTAAAACAGTTAAACACTTTTACCTTTGAAACCTGTAATTATTTCTGTTTCCAGACAATAGAAATAATTTCTAGCTGTAGACATTCTGTCTCCTGGCTGAGATAAACACCATTGTAAACAATTCACTTATTTTCTTAGAGTTTGCAAGTTAACTCTGTTCTTTTCCAGTAGGGTACATTGTGGTTACATTCTTGAAGCTCAGTATATAACATACAGTTTAACACACACTTCTGCACCAGCAGTTTAATACACACATAACATATAGTTCTCTTACATTTGTAAGACAAGCCTATGAAAAATATTGATATTTGCAAATGACATAGAATTATTTAGAAAATGTAGCTGTCTGGGCTGGCAGCATTCACAGTGGGTGCTACCTTAGTTAAGTGTCTGTGAGACTGATGGGGTGCTTATTTCTTAGGTTACATTTAGGAGGCTTTAGGAAGGTTACTTTTAAGAGCCTCAATATGTTTAGGTCTATGGGCTTGATCTGTATTGTGTGTGATAGGTATAGTGTGGTATTGTGTGCTACTGACAGCCTGTTTGCCATAAAGTGGCTTTACATGAGAGAGTTTCCTCCAATATCATTATATAACTACATATCTTACACACTGTGTCAGTTTGTTTAAGTAGTAGGTGGTTGCCAGTAAACATGAGAGAATTGTTACATTTTTCATGATGATTATTTCAACCAAGCTAACTATGGAGACAGCTGGAAAGTGCAAGTCCAAGTTTCTAGGTGCTCACTAATATGAGCTGAAAGATGAAGTAGCACCTATTTGCTTTGGGATTTATAACTGGATATGCTATCTATCTGGTAGTGGAGATACTACTGGTCTCGATAGAACTTCACACAGCTTGAAATAAATTATCCTTTGCTCCCCCACTCATCAGAAGCAAAGAATAGCACTAATCTCAAGCTGCTTCCTGAGCAGTAGTATTAACCCAGGTGTTGATGGGTTAAGTATACTTGCTATAGTCTTCTTTTGGTAGATACCCTGGATGATACCTACAACATATGGTTGCAAAAGAAAGCCAAGTTACACAAAGGCTATGAAGAGTGACCAAAATGACAACCAAACCACTCAGTGGAGTCTCATAAACACTGTCCAGCCAGAGACCAGCAGGAAGTCAGTGCTCTTTCATTCCTTCCCTCACCAAAAGCAAAGCAGTACACTTGTCTGAAGCCAAGTCCTAAGAAGCAATTTTCAGGCTTTCCAGTGGTGATCACTAGGAAGGTCAGGAAATAATGTCCCTCTTCTCCTTCTCTCACAAGCAGCCAAACAGAAGAATTATCCCCAAGTCAGTTCCTGAGAAGCAGTGTACAGGCTCTCCAGTGATTGGCTGTCTAGTCACAAATATCCAGATTTTAAACAGTTTATATTCAAAATGTACAGTTGAGGTTTGGCGAATGCGGAAATGCCAGATGTGTGTTGGCAAATTTCCGTATTGGTGACATCTAATTCTACGAGTGTTTTATGCAACAAATGCCACTGTGCATTCACTCATACATGGTTGACATTAAGACTAGAGATCACGGTACAGTGCGGATCGGGAAATTTACCCTTTTCCTCAATGCAGTGCAATCTCGGAGTTGGAATATATACTTTGCAGGGGGTGGGGTGTGTGCAGGGGGACTTGTCACCCTGCAAAAACATGTATTTCAGAGATGTGCAATACTGAACTGCATATGTTTGTACTGCTGGAAAGCAGGTAGGTTTACGTGGCAGCAGGTATAACAACCTATGATATTGAATATGCCACATCGTCGGTATTTTGATTCAACATTGTTATTCATTAATATTCTGCATGTCAATATAAGAGCACAATATTTTGATAACATTTTTTTACGTTTCAGATTTTGATAATAAACCATATAAATGTAAGATGGTAAAATATATTAATACTCAGTATATTTCAGAGTGTGCACTAACCAAGTGGGATAATGTAAAACAGAAGGTAAATTAAACTATAACAGTCTAAGGGGAACTTTTTCCCAGTTTCATCTGTCAGTGCCCAGTAAAATGAGCAAAGCAGATGAGTCTGGGAGGAGATTCCAAGGCCAAATATGCAGAAATGGCAAGCAGCTCAAAAGCCACTAAGGTTAAGAGCACACCTGAAATGGCTGGGAAACAAAACTGATTTAAAATTATAAGATAAGTGCAGTAGTATAATCCTCCCTTGATGCAAAATGGAATCCAAATGATATGTTTGGTTTTAGTTTGTGTCAGGTGCTTCAACTTCCAAGAGTGTTAAGAGTAAGACAAAAATGCCTGACTACTTGTACAATATATAAATCGGGGAAAGGAAGGCTGGAGACAGCTAAAGCACTTGCCAGTAGTGTTTATTTTCTCAGAACTGTGGAAACCACATGACACTCTCATTGGGTATAATAACCACAAGTTCTAGATAACTCAGACAGCTGGCCAAAATGGGCTGTTTATTTCAACTTTGAAAAGTGACAAAGCAAAGCAATTAAACTGAGCTATGTTGATCAATCCCCTTAACAGCACAAAAATGCAAACTGTAAAACCAAATGCAATTTATAGATGTAGCTGTAGATTCAGAGAAGAAATAGTAAAAAATGCAAAAAAAATAAAAGAGAGAGAGAGAGAGAGAGACAGAGAGAGAAACCACTCAAAACTGATTTGAACACCTAGGTACAGTGCTTTCAAATGTTAATCGATCTGATACAGACTTCATCAGTCTGAAGCTTAGAATGACTATTCTCATGACTTATTTTTTGACAATTTTCAGCAATTTTATTAGATGCTTTGCTTCTCACAGTTCATATTTTTGTTCATTGTAGAGTCTGACTTTTCCTTATTATAAAAGTACTCTGGTTGCAGTTCTTGAGCCAAGTTTCTACTGAAAATTATACTTCCATAATTTCAAACACATAGGAACAATAAATTCTACAAAAGTGATTAGTGGAACAATAAGACATCTAGCCATATACACCTTTAAGAAGACACACTTCTTTGCCTTAGTCCGGGTTCATCAGTCTCACCTCAACTTTGACCAGGCAAGGTGGGAAATTCTCTGCTTCCTGACATGTACCTCGCTCCCTAGAACCAGAAGCTCGACAGGCACACCATGACCCACAAAGCCATGCTGCAGGGGCCTCAGCCAGTGGGAGCCTGTCAGCCCAGCTGATCACTTGACAGTGGGGAAAGGCACCTCGACCCAATGAGGAAAGGCACCTCAACCCTGTTAAGGGACTTAGACTCACACTCTGACCGAGATGCCCCATCATCCCTTAACTCCTGAAGGCTGCCAAATCATGCCAGATCACATGTGCCTGCCGGCCCTTCCCGGGGGCAAACCTGCAGAGTGTGACTGGCCCTGTGGAACTCCCCTCAGCTGCAGAGGGGGAAATCCATTGTCATAGGTTCATAGGTTCATAGGTAGGTACTAGGCTAATGGCCCAAGGGCCTAGGTAAGCCTAGCCAACAAGGTTCCCTGGCTTACGCCCCCAAGAAAGTTATTTTCCTGTGCCACTGTCAAGCAGAGACACAGAAGTGATCCCCGGGGTGTATTTCCTATTTCCCATCCACTCATCAAGATTTTTCTTGAAGAGTGCTAATGAAGAACTTTGCTTGACATAGATGGGTAGCCTGTTCCAGAGTATGGGAAGTCTCTGGGACAGGAATCTATCACTCCAGCATGTCTTGTTTATTGTGGTGACAAGGTTTAGGTCCCTAGAGCATGTAGCTTGGAGGGATTGGGATTTCTTTAGGTGTAGCATGTCCAACAGCTCTGGGTTTGACATAGCTTTATCTGTTAGGCAAAGATCACCTCAGAGTAGGCAATATGCTACGGAGTAAAGCTGGAGTTTTTTGAGGCGGTCAGTGTAGGGCATTTGTTTGAGACCAGTAATCCTCTTTGTGAGGTACTTCTGTGGCCTTTCCAGCTGCTGCAAATGTCTTGTGAGGTACATTCCAAAAGGGGCATTGTACTATATAATGGGTCTAATGAGTGTCGCATAGAGGGGAGCAATGACCTCTTTTTTTCTGGATGAGAACCCTTTTATGTTGAGGTGTGCCATGTTGAAGGACTTCCTGACTACTGTGACGATGTGACTATCAAAGGAGAGACTATTGTCCACCTGGGTCCCACGGTCTCTTATCACACATTTGGTGTTAAGTAGATTGCTGCCTATGTGGTAGTTCATGGGCACAGAGTTTTTATCAAAGGGGATGACACTGCACTTTTTGGCATTGAGCTGGAGGCCATGGCTCTGACAATAAGCATCTGTCTCAGCAAGGCCCTTCTGTAGGATGTCCACATCATTTGGGTACTTGACTATGGCTCCTAGTTTGCAGTCATCTGTGAACTTCATTAGCCAGAGGCCTTCTGTGTTAGTCTGTACTTCAGAGAAGTAGATACCAAACAGGAGAGGTCCCAGGATGGAACCCTGTGGTACTCCACTTGTCACTGCTTTGAGGTCAGATTTGGAGTCTGCAACTTTTACAGTGTGGGTTCTGTCAGTGAGCCAGTTGGCAACCCATCTTATGATGTAGGGATTTATACCTAGTTTAGTGAGTTTAGCTATAATTCCAGAATGGGGGATGGTGTCGAAAGCCTTGGTGAGGTCAAGATAGGCTGTGTGAACCACCTTACCCTCATCTACGGCTTTGGTGACTGCCTCAAAGACGTTGATCAGGTTCAGGAGGCATGATCTGCCTTTCACAAACCCGAACTGGGTGGGATCCAGAGTTTGGAGGTTACCAATGTCTTTGTTTATGAGTTCCATGATGATACTTTCCATGGCCTTGCAGACCAGGCTCGTCAAGCTAATAGGTCGATAGTTCCCATGATCAGTGGTGGCTCCCCCTTTGTGGAGTGGGATAACTGTTGCTGTGCACCATTCAGTGGGCACAAAGCCTGATGTGAGGCTATTATTGAACATGGTGCTTAAATGGGGAGCCAGTTCATTCTGAAGTTCGTGTAAAACGCAGCCTGGGATGTTGTCCGGTCCCATGGATGCTTTGTTTTTGGCTTTAGAGAGTGCAGCTTTTACCTGCATTCTTCCTGTATAGATATGGGCCCTTCATGGGGTGAGAGGGGGGTAAAGTTAGCACTGAACCTATCTGCCAGGACGTTGGCAATATCAGTTGGTTCTTTAATTTTCTTGCCTTTGTGCTGTAACTCAGAGCAGATCTGGGTGTTGCCATTGAGATTCTTGACATAGCTATAGAATGCTTTGTGGTTGTCCTTGGAATTAGTGGTGATTTTGTTTTCATAGCTAGCTTTGGAGGATTTTATAAGGGATCTCAGCTTCTTACTGAGGCTGACCAGGGAGCTCTTCCATTCATGGGATTTTACTCTCTTTTGCAACAGTTTCTTCCTTCTGTTGTACAGTTTGTTTATGGCAGGGGACCACCAGATTGGCTTATTTTCTTTGGAGGATAGCATCTTGGTTCTGTTTGGAATAGCACAATCCATGCACTTGGGTAAGTGCTTATAGAGTGCATTTGTGTAGGATTCAGCAGTTGTAACTGTATTGACCATCGGCATGGGTGTCATGAAGTTCACCACTTCTGTCTTAAGAAGCATGAAGTTGGCTTTGGAGAATTTTTTTTACTGTGGTTTCCTTAACGGGGGGTGGGGGCGGGATGTGGATATCAAGGGTGATTAGCTTATGGTCAGATCAGGTGTGGAACACCGCTAACTCATGCTGGTAATGACTAGGTCTAGGATATTGTTGCCCCTGGTGGGGGTGTCGATAAGTTGATCCAGGGCATTCTAGTTTGTGAATCCCAAAAAGCATTGAGCTAAGGAGTTGGTACACGAGTAGTTTTCCCAGTTAATGGTGGAGTAGTTGAAGTCGCCCATTATTAGGGTGTTTGGTTGAACCCTAAAATTTTCCAGTACATCAAGAAAAGAGGAGTGGGAATCCTGGGGCATGGTGGAGGATCTGTAGCAAGCTACAATTTGGATTGCAGTTTTGCCCAGAGTTAGTTGCACTTGGATATCCTCGGATGCATTATGCTGAGCAACTAGCCTGGAGGTGTGTATATCCTTAATGAATATGGACACACCTCCGCCTTTGGTGTTATGGTCCAGGTTACATGGCCGAAACGTGTGGTATGAGTTATAGCCTGGTAGTGCAGGGGTGCTCTCTGGAGCCTTGAACCAGGTCTCAATCACTGCACAGATATCAATGATCTCCATTTTAAGGAGTGCCTCAGAATATGCGCTTCAGGCTGACAGAAAGAGGCTCAAAAGGGTGCCTTGACACAGTGCAGACATCCTCTGGGGGCTGGGACCCAGAAGCGGACTCGTGCACTGAGGGGATCCCCAACTGTCCCGTAACTCCTGAAGACTGACAAATCATGCCAGATTGTGGGTACCCACTGGCTGATCAGGGGAGCAAACTGGCAGGATGCGACTGCCCCCCACAGAGATCCCCTTGGCTACAGAGGGGCAATTCCACTCTCATGAGTATTTCCAAGTCCCCCTATATTTCTGATCCAGAGCAGCTCTGGGGACTTTGCGATATTTCAGGAACACCTTTGGGTATGAGGTGATGTCGGATGCCTCTGCCTGGGCAGGAACTCTCTGGGCCCTGCCATCATCTGCCCAGTACTCCCTTATGAACTTTCTTCAGAGATGAACCCTCTGAGCCTCCCCTTCTCACTGGCTGGGAGGCCTGCTTCCCTAGCCATGGAATCAACTTGACTAGGGGGATCCCGACACCGCCATGTCTCCTGCAGTCTGGCAAATCATGCAGTGTCACCTGTGCCCTCGAAGCCCCTCAGGGAAGCCTCCCTCTGATCCTGGCCAGCCTTGTGGAACTGAGTCACCGAGGGGCAGGTCCACTCTCATGAGGGCTTCTGAGACCTCCTCTTTTCCAATCTAGAGCAGCACGGCCACCACCTCCAGCATACATCCTGCAGGCTGCCAAATCATGCAGTGTCACGCGTGCCTTTGGAGACTCTTGGGAGAGCTTCCCTACAATTGCAGCCAGACATGCAGAACTCCCCTTGGCCATTGAGGGCAGGTCCACTCTCTTGAGGGCTTCTGAGTCCCCCCCGATTTCCCATCCAGAGCAGCTGTGAGGATTTAGGGATTTTTCGGGGACATCATCGGGTATGGGGTAAGGTCAGATGCCTACTACCCTGGAAATAGCCTTCTAGGCCCCACCACCTCCTGCTGGCCCTGCAGACTTCCATTGCGGAGGACTCTGTCTGACCCTACTCGCCCAAGCAGGAGCTGTCCAGGCCCAGCTGCTCTCCGCCAGTTGCTCCTGTAAAGAATTCTGCTGTGGGGGGCTCTGTTTGACCCCACTCATCCAGGCAGGAGCTCTCTGGGCCCTGCATCCCTCCACCAGTCACTCTCTTAAGAACTTCCACCATGGGCAACTCTGCATGATTCCACTCACCCAGCCATGAGCTCTGTGGGCCCCACAGCCATTCACCAGTGACTCCCTTAAGGACTTCTGTCATGGGGGCCTCTGCCTGATCCCGCTCACCCAGGCAGGAGCTCTCTGGGCCCTGCTGCCATCCACCCAGCCCTCCCTTATGGACTTCCATCAGGGCCGACTCCCATGGGCCTTCCATTTGACCTTGCCGAGGGACCTCCTTCACCAGCAGTGGCCTCTGCCTTGCCTCAGGGGACCCCGCTGCCTCAATGTCTCCTGCAGGCTGTGAAATCATGCCGCATCACGAGTGCCCTCGGAGCCCCTCTAGGGAATCCCCCTTCTTTCTGATCCAGAGCACCATGATCATCGGCACTTGCATATCTGCTGCAGGTTGCCAAATCATGCAGTGTCACACGTCCCCACGGAGATCCTTGAGGGAGCTTCCTTCCAATCTTGGCCAGCCTTGTGGAACTCCCCTTGGCTGCCGAGGGGCAGGTCTGATTTCATGAGGGCTCCTGAATCCCCCTCCACTTTCCCATCCAGAGCAGCTCCGAGGACTTTGAGATTTTCTGGGGACAGCATTGGGTACAGGGTGAGGTTGGATGCCTCCCCCTTGGCAGGAGCCTTCCAGGCTCTGCAGTCCTCCACCCGGCACTCCACTACGATGTCTGTCCTGTGTGGCTCCCCAAACCCAGCTCACCAAAGAAATAGGTCTCCAGTCCACGTAGCCCTCTGCCCGACACTCCCTTATGGACTTCCATCATGGGGGGGTCCACCTAATCCTGATCACCCAGGTGGGAGCCCACCAGGCCCTGCAGCAGCCCACCAGTCACTCCCTCAAGGACTTCCATCCAGGGGGCATGATCCAGGTCCTCTCACCCAGGCGTGAGCTGTCTCATCCCATCCACTTTCCACACTGCTCCCCCTTCCAGACTCCCATCCCAGAGGCAGTCGTGGTCTAGACCCCCACTCCCAGGTGGGAGCTCTCCCAACCTGGCCACTTTCCACCTCTCTCTCCCGTCCAGATTTCTATTGGGACGGACCCTTTCTGGGCTTTCACTTCTACCCAGATGAGAGAGCTCTTTCTTGAGTTGCATAGCTCCTGAAGGATGCAAAATCATGCAGTGTCATCTGTGCTCTCATATCCTCTCAGGGGAGCATCCCTCCGGTCTTTAAAGCCTCATGGAACTTTGCTGGGCCTTGAGGCCTCAGACAGTCTCTCATCCAGAATTATGTGATGCCAGTTCTTCCCTTTGCCCTCCACCTAGGGCTTTCAAACTCGCACAGGAGATGGCCCTGGGTCTCAGCATCTCCACACATTTCACAGTGTGCCTCCTTCTCTCTCCTCCTTGGTGCCAGGGACCAACAAATGTTCATTGCTTCGAGCCTCCTGACTTGAGTCCTGTGTGGTGCTGTTCGCAGAGTAGTACCCCTGCGGTACTGTGTGAGGGAAAGGAGGCTGACCCTATGCCCACAACTGGCCCCAAGTGTGGGATACCATGGCAGCCCTATCTCTGCACCACTGTGGGGCCAGGAGGGCAAGATCTCAGACCTGGCTTCCCAGGGTGGCCCTCCACTTGCCCGCACTGATAGCCAACTCTCCTGACTGATCCCTGGTGTGAGACACCACAATGGCACTATCTCTGCTACCCTGGGCACCAGGAGGATGGGATCCTGGACCTGTCTTCCAGGGATGACCCCATCCACCCTTTCATGGTGGCTTGTGGGATTGGACACCCAGATCTGGCTTCCCTGGATGGCCCTCTACCCTCTCCTGGGAACCCTGCACCCTCCGCTGGGTCACCTCTCAAGCATTGTTCTAACATGCCAGAGACTGTTCCTTGGCTCCCTCCATGCCCACACAGATTTTAGCTATCTGGAGGGAGGCACCAGAAGGGCAAAGTGGGGGGGTGGGGACCTCCTCCCATGTGGGAGGCCTCACCCCCTGAATGCGCCCAGACCGGGGTCCTTCCCTTGCCCAGCCGGACTCCACGTCCACCACCGAGTAAAGTCCCACTGATGATCTGGATGAAAGGGAGGAGGGGGAAATGCGGGGTGGGCTGAGCAAGGATGGGTCCCCCCTCCCCTCGAGGGCATGGATCCTGTCCCCTCACCTGAGAGAAAAACTTGGCTCAAGGGCTGACGTTCAGTAGATTGCAACTTTTTGCTGCTCTGATATGTACGAAACCCTGACCCAGAATCAGGTCGTCTATGAATGATTTAGCACCCGGTTCCCCATAAATGTGTACAGCACTGCTGGAGATAGATGGCCCCTTCTGTCCATGCTCTGACCCAGTGATCACCCCTTGCTGACCTTGCAGCCAGCTATCCCTGGTCAACCAGAGTTCCACAGCACTTCAGTATCATTACATTTAGGCAGGATTCTGACTTAGAGGCATTCACTCATAATCCCACAGATGGGAGCTTCGCATCATTGGCTGCTCAGCCAAGCACATGCAAAAAATGTCTGAACCTGCAGTTCTTCTTGTACTGAGCAGGATTACTATCACAACAACGCATCATCAGTAGGTTAAAACGAACCTGTCTCATGATGGTCTAAGCCCAGCTCACATTCCCTATTACTGGGTGAACAATCCAATGCTTGGTGAATTCTGCTTCACAATGTTAGGAAGACCCAACATCGAAGGATCAAAAACTGATGTCACTATGAATGCTTGGCCACCACAAGCCAGATATCTCTGTGGTAACTTTTCTGACATCTACTGCTTAAAACCCAAAAAGCCAGAAGGATCATGAGGCCCTGCTTTCATGGTCTGTATTCATACTGAAAATCAAGATCAAGTGAGGTTTTGCACTTCTGCTCCACGGGAGGTCTCTGTCCTCCCTGAGCTTGCCTTAGGACACCTGCATTACTCTTTGACAGGTGTACCACCCCAGTCAAACTTCCCACCTGACACTGTCCACTGTGTGGGTTGCGCCTGGATGCCCAAGTGCTTGGAACCAGAAGTGAGAGCCCCAGTGGGGCTCACCCTCCTCCACACTGGGTAAGTAAAAAAATGGTAAGCGTACTGCTATTTCACCAGCGACCTAGCCCTCACACTTATTCTACAACTCTAATGTCTCTTCACTGTACCAGAGTAGAGTCAAGCTTAACAGGGTCTTCTTTCCCCGCTGATTCAGCCAAACCCATTCCCTTGGCTGTGGATTCACTAGATAGTAGGTAGGGACAGTGGGAATCTTGGTCATCCATTCATGTGCATCACTAATTAGATGACAAGGCATTTGGCTACCTTAAGACAGTCATAGTTACTCCCGTCATTTACCCATGCTTCATTGAATTCCTTCACTTTGACATTCAGAGCACTGGGCAGAAATCACTTTGCATTATCACCCATCTCAGGCCTTCATGATGCTTTGTTTTAATTAAACATTTGGATTCCCCCAGTCCACACCAGTTCCAATTCAGCTGCTAGCTGCTGGACGATGCGGAAAGCCGGCCAGGACTGGTGCCCACCACAGGTGGGGCAATCCACAGAAAGGGTCCAGCATGCATACAGAGTCACCACTGCTGCCCCCCACCCCCCAGGGGGCAGCGCAGCAAAGGAGTGACAACTCATCCAGCCCCAGTGTGCACCCAGCCCTACTTCACACCCAAGCCTAACCAACTCAGCCCTTAGAGCCAATCCTTATCCCAAAGTTATGGATCTGGCTTGCCAACTTCCCTTATCTGCATTGTTCTAACATGCCAGAGACTGTTCACCTTGGAGACCTGCTGCGGATATGGGTACAGCCCGGCAAGAGGCTTACACCCTCTCCCCTGGATTTTCAAGGGCCAGCAAGAGCTCACCTGACACTGCCAGAACCATGATGCTTTCCAGGGAGTGGGCCTCCATCTCGGGGTGAACCCATTCCAGGGCATCCTGCCCTTTACAAAGAAAAGAGAACTCTCCCAGGGGCCCCTGCCAGCTTCTCTGGGATTGTTTGCATCACCGCACTGGACACTGTGAGGTGCCCATCTCTGCTGCTCCAGATTTGGGGAGCTGAACCCAACTCCCTTTTGATCGTCCGAGGTCAACGGAGGCCATCATCTGTCCCTTTGGAATGGCACTCACCTATCTTTCAGGACAAACTGACCCATGCTCAACTGCTGTTCACATGGATCCTTTCTCCGCTTTGGCCTTCAAAGCTCTCATTTGAATATTTGCTACTACCACCAAGATCTGCATGGATGGTGGCTCCACCTGGGCCCTCATCCTGGTCTTCAGTGCCACAGTAGTGGCCCTCCTACTCATCCCCTCAACTTCCAGTACTGGCAACACGCAGCTATGGGCCCAATGCTCCAGCACCATCCATTTTCAGGGCTAGTTTACTTGGCAGGTGAGTTGTTACACACTCTTTAGTGGATTCTGACTTCCATGGCTACCATCCAGCTGTCTATATCAACCATCACCTTTTCTGGGGTCTGATGAGCATCGGCATTGGGCACCTTAACCTGGCATTCAGTTCATCCCACAGTGCCAGTTCTGCTTAACAAAAGTGGCCCACTGGGCGCTCACATTCCATGTCCAGCTCCAAGCCAGCAAATTGGGCTTCTTACTCATTTAAAGTTCGAGAATAAGTTGAGATTGTTTCAGCCCCAAGACCTCTAATCATTCACTTTACCAGATAAAACTATGTCTGCTGAGTGCCAGCTATCCTGAGAGAAACTTTAGAGGGAATCAGCTACTAGATGGTTAGATTAGTCTTTCACCCCATACCCAGGTCAAATGAATGATTTGTACATCATGACTGTTATGGAGCTCCACCAGAGTTTCCTCTGGCTTTGTCTTGCCCAGGCATAGTTCACCATCTTTCATGTCCCACCAAGTAAGCTCATGCTCCACTTTCCTAATGGGAAGAGTGAGATGGGCCAGTGGTGTGTGTGTGTCCCCCGCACAGGGTGGTGGGATCCCACCTCAGCCAGTGCACACCAGCCCTCACTTTCATTGTGCATTGGGGTCTCCTGCCCACCCATGGGCTTGCACACCTGTTAGATTCCTTGGTCCATGTTTCAAGATGGGACGGGTAGGCCACTGATGTCGCCATGGACCCTGGGCACCTGAAGTGAGCTCAGTGGCCCAGCATCAGGATGGGGTCAGGCTGCACTGAGGACAGTCCTTCCCAACTGACAGTTCGGCTGGGTTCTGGGAGCCCCTGGCCCCCACTACGAAGGCTGTCACCTCCCACAACCGTGGGACATAGTGAGAGCTGAAGTTCTTGCACTCTTCTCAAGCACTTAATAGTGCTCACCTCACAAATTCAGCAGGACTATATATGACATCCTTGGTGTATGTTTGTGTCTGCTCATTCAATCATCAAGACAAGCCTTAAAAGAGACAAAGTAATACTTTGCTTGACTTGTAGGCATAACATATTCCATGAGCTAGGAATATGTTGAGTGAAGCACCTGTCTCTCCAGTGAATCTTGTTTATTTGTTAGTGAAGATTTAGGTCCCTAGTATTGGTGTTAGTAGAGCCACTGGTTTTGTGAAGAAATAAGAGGACAAATGAAATTGGTTCTTCCATGCATGGAAAAGTGAGACACTGGTCACCTCTGAGCAACTGGTAGGCTATTGAGTATAAGGAAAGTTGTGCTAAACTATCAGGATATTTGAAGGATTTGAGGCCTTTAATTTTCTTGGTTAAAAGACATTGGGCTGTTATTAATTGAATGGGATGATCTGATTTGTATATACCAAAGATGACACTGTATTTAATGACAGGTCTTATATGAAAGACCATAGTAGTAAGATGTCTTCTTTGGATCTCAAAGACATTCCCTTGGAAATTAACTGGATCTGATAGAAGGATTTCCTGAATATGGTGGAAATATGATTTCATAATACCAGCATGGAAGACAGTGTCAAAAGACTTAACTAGATCAAGATAAACACTGTACATGGAATGACCACTAACCATTGCATCTATAACCTGTTAAAAGCAGAACCAAAGGCTACTGACAACAAATATGTTTCTTTGCTTCTACAGATGTATTTTTTCAGCCCTAGCAAATATTTCTCTAATTTTTGACATCATGTCATGTAATAAGGCTTAAGAAGTAACATATGGAAACAGCAGACATGGCTTAAACTTCACTAGGTCTATACCACAAACTGAATTATCTGGAACATCAGTGCGCCATATGATAAACTAAATATTGAAGCTAGCCACCTGACATTTAAAACTGCATATCCTATATTTTATATGGTTCTAGAGGCATTGAATCCACATGTGCACAAACAGTATAAATGCTGCCTTGAAGAAGAAAACCAGAGTGGTATATGATCTGTAATGGAAGCCACACAGAGACAGGCCAAGTTCATTTAAGAAGGATATCCTTTGATGAAGGAGAATAGTGTTGGAGAAATATAATATGTTTTTTGTTTTTCAGCATTGTCAATGAAATCAAACATGGTAGCACATTTCACAAAAGTGACACATAGAAATATGGGGATCACTGTAAAGATGGCTACCCCAGGACCTATTTCATTGAAAACACATCCCTAAGAATAAACCCAGTTGTTAGGGATTTGGGGGCATAGGTAGCCAGTAATCTGACTTTCAACCAACATGTTTCTATGGTAGTAAGGAAATCATTCTATGTTACTCAACTTATAAACAAGTGTATGGCATCCAGCTCCAAAGAAGTCATCATTCCATTGTATTTAGCCCTCATCAGACCCATCATTGCATATAACACTCACTATGTACCTGACTGGGCACATTGAACAACTGGAACATCCACAGAGGCTCCTCACAAAAGGAGTACAGGGCATAAACAACATGTCCTATGATGAACACCTCAAAACCCAATCCCTATATGCTGTGTCCCACAGATTGTTGAGGAGCAATTTTTGTCTGGCATACAAGGCATCCTTTGATCCCATTTTGATGAATAATTTGCACAGGTATGTGTGTCAGATAACATGTCTTCATTGGAACAGGTTTCCTATCCAGGTGAAGCAGAGATTTTCACTAACCACATTCAAGTGTAAACTGAACCAGTAGATGGGAAATCAGAACTTTACCCCTGGTCTGGCATTAATGTTAATACTCTAACTTACATATAACCATTAAGATATATCCTTAAAACATCTAGGACACCAAAACAACTTGCTGGATATGTACACAAAGCTTGGCTATGCTTTGTAAGGGTCCTTGTGCTGATTAGTCTAGTGCATACTTATGAACCACTGCAATCTGGCTCCCCGGGACCGAGTGATAAAGCCCTAACTATGACCTAAATGATCTAAGCTGAATCAATGTCTCAGGCACTGGACAGGCAGGGCAGGGAGAGTATGAGGAAGTAACCAATATCAGCTTACCCATCCTGGGGGAAAAGAAGATGGTCCAATCTACTGCAATGCTGACCATTTCAGGAGTGTTGCAGTCTAGCATGCCACCATTCTACCGATTATCAAGGTAAATGCACCATGTGTGTGTAGTATACATGCTTCTCTATGAGAAGCAGAAATCATGGAAGTTGCAGCCTCCACAGGGAGGGAGTTAGGTGGAGAGGGAGAGGCATTCCACAGGAATTATAGACGGAATGGTGCTCTACTCTAACCACCAATGTGGATCAAATGAATTCATATGGTTCTTGCCTCAGTCAGGGAAATAAAGGGCTATAAGGATCTCACTCTGGCTGGGGAATGAATGGGTTGGCTATCAAAAAAGAGAAGGGACAAATGTGTGGATAGAGTGCTAAGTGGAGAAGCCGGGAGCTGAAGGCGATGAAGGCTAAAAAATTGCAAAGATGAGAGTATTTGTCATGCAGTGGAGAACTTATTTTCACAGAAAAGCTGTGGATTCAAAGGGCAGTCTTCCACAGGAAATATTGGACAAAAGTTTTAATAGTTCTAGAGTATATCAGATAGACATAAGGTTGCATCATTCTAGCAATGATCATGAGTAAGGATATACTGATTAATTACAGCCTGTAGTTCTTTCTATTAAATCAGGAAAATGTGCAAATTTGACATTCAGCATATTCATTGTCTACCTTTATAATCAAAGTTTATTTACAAGTCATGTGCAGCATAAGGCATATACCGTGTCATTTGCACCATTGTTGGAATGGTGCATAACACAGGATACTAATATAACTCAGATAAAACACCCAACGAGGAAAGCATCAATGCACAAAAAACACCAAATAACCAAACAACAATAATATTTAGATAAATCAACAATAATGTTCTTTGGTACACCTAAGACATTTACCAATGTTGCTGTTCCCATAATTGTTGATGCTCTTGGCATCAGACTGCCAAATCCTAAACAACAGTGATATCTAGGCATGATACTTTTTTCAGTAGCCATACTGAATGTTCTGTCAGTGAGACTAAACAACTCAAAATAGCATATAGTCTCTCTCATCTACTTACCCTTAAAGATAGGAGAGCTATAGCCATCAGTGAACTAATTTCACAAACTGAATGCAATTTGCCAGTCATTACACCTTTCTCTGGGCACAACACAGATGTACTTCAAATCAATGAAAATAAAATATTGCAGTTTGTCAGTATTTCATCTGCAACCAAATATTACTGCATAATTATTCAAAAAATAAAGGGGCTTCATATACCTGCCAAAGCAAACTTCTCACATAATGCTTTCTTCTATGAAATACTTAAAGGTAGCTTCAGTCAACATCGTGCCAACAAACTAAGAGTATATTATTCCTCCTACTCCCTCAAAAACAGTGACGCCATCAAACTGATCAGACCTACCATCTCTTTGACTATTTGTGAGAAATCGTCCTACAAACTGGCAACAGCCTCTTCGACTCAATTGCTTCAAGACATAATTGCATTAGACAATAATTTACAATACAAAATGCTAACGCATGGAATACCTTACATAAGAAAACAAATGTGCCTGTCTCAGAAACAATGGTTGGAATTATTCACAATGTCGCTTTCTCCTTAGGTTTAAATGGCATATCAACATGCCTCCTGTGAATAGTCTCCATCATAGTATTGATACTTGGTATTTTTTAGCAGCTATGGCTTTCCATATGTTGTGCAAATTTTACATTTAGTGTGCCTTTTTATATGCTTTGTATGTATTCCTTTTCAATTTATTGACTCTGTTTATGTTATTTCGATTTAATATTTCTATCTCTTGTTTTGTTTTAACATTTGTAATCTTGATTTGCTCTTTATACTCTCACCAGTAGCTCTATTGTCATAATCTTCTACTGTAATTGTTGTCCTTGCTAAATGACTAGGGTGGTGGCTGAAAAGGGTCAGGCACTAGACTGCCTACCCAGCATACCTCTCAACCTCTTAGTGCAAGAAATCTGGACAAAGCCTGACAAAATGGGGGGGCAAAAACCCAAAAATAGGGATATAGTTTAAATATCATTCTTATAAACTTAAAAAGTTGCTAGAGTAACAGGGTTTGTTTTAACATACATTTTCTGAAGGATTTGAAGTCTGAAACTCAAATGTGTGTCATTATTTAGTGACTTCAATCCTCAGATCATCCAAGTGATTTGCCAGAAAACCACAAATTTTATGAGGAACAGACCAAACGTATGAGCCAAAAATCTGGACAGTCTGTGAAAATCTGGACAGTTGTGAGGTGTGCTACTCAGTTATCAGCAAACAAATAAATAAATAAATAAATGGTTGTTTTAGCTGAGAAAATTGGTCTGTGAGTATAGCACAAGTGTGTTTTTTTTCTTTTCTTTACCTGGTGAAAAATAAAACCTAATGTTTCATAAACATCCTACTGCTGTTTTCTCCTCACATAGTATCTGACTTGGAACAGTTGCTAAGTTATTGACTATTGTGCTTTACATTAAATTGGCCTATACTGGCAGATGACTTTTAGACAGACTAACACACACTAAAAGCCACATAGTTTTGCATATGGCATACTGCACTTTAGAAATCAACATTAACAGTGGCTAATTATGCCTTTCTTGTGAAATTTAAAATGCCTGTGAGTCTAAAATTTCTGTCCAGTTAAGATTCACTTACAGTCTCTGTTTCATGCTTTCATCTCACAAGTTTGCTTATGTGAGATGCGACTCAATGAAAACAGATTTCCCTTTGCATGTGTAAGTATGCTTGTACAAATCTTCTAATTTGCCACATTTTCTTCCTTTTGAAGTAAAATTCTGCTGATATATTTCCACTTTCAAAGGGTTTATTTCTAAGATCTAGTGTGGTTTGTTATTATGATTAAAATCACATCCTGTTTCTCAGCTCTGAACTACATACCCTGCAGATATCTCTTCTGTCTTGAACATCTTATCTGTCATCTGTTGGTATAATGGTTACAGCTTATTATTTTTTTTCCAGTCGCCCAATACTAGACCTGTGTGTGATGTAACAATTTTAATATGCAATATTGAAATACAGCTCATTTGTCTGACTTTAAACTTTATCGCGAAATGTTGCTTAAATCCATTTTGTACCCCATTTCTTTCAATTCTAGGATCCAGAGTGCTTTAGCATTAGTATCATCAGGGAATGCAGTCTGTACTGAGATAAATTGACTTTGCTGAAATTATGAAATGTATCATTTATATTTTGTGGGGAAAAGAGCTTGTCCATATACCCTATGTGGAGGTGGCTGCATTCACTGCAGCCCTGTCCCTAATATAATTATCTCCAGGTCACTGAAACTTTGGATAGTAAAGGGAAATTACTCCCTGCAATAATTGCCCTGAAGAAATAGCAATTTGATCCATTGGCCAAAACCACACTTTATACAAGTGTTTTTTGGCCATTTAACCTATTCCTTTATTTGTGCATTTACCAATCATTTGACCAATTTTACTCATAAAAGGCACATTTCAGCAAGGTGGAGCTCATTGTGATTGAGCCCTTTTCCACAACAGAAGTGAGAGGTTACCAAATGTTTATGTTCATTTCATTTGACTTCTCAGAATTCTGATTTTTAATCTACTGCTTATCTCCCTGGATGGATTTTGAGATTTGACTTCCGAACATTACCACATTTTGAATAATTAGTTCAAACAGTGAAGCAGGACTCGAACAAGGATAAGGCAGCAGGTTTAATAACACTCAAACAGCAAACAGAACACTTGTAAGCGCTTTCATCTGCAATGCAGACTTCATCAGACAGAATACATCTTAATTAATATCAAATTTAAAAACTTTTAGGCGCCAACTTGGGACCATTTCAAAATAGTTGACGTCAACTTATTTAAAGTGCTAATGCTTACAAAAAATGAATACAGCTTAAAATCTAATATACAAATGCTCAATATAGCCTTTTAAAACATGTGCATTACTAAAAAATAACTAACATTTTAACATATTGACAGGACCTGGTGATCATAATTCCCACTACTATAAAAAGTTAAAAATGTAAAAATGTACATATTAAAAAATATATATATATAAATATATAAAAAGTGTATATATGTAATAAATATGTAAGCAATTAAATATATAAGGGGACTGGAGAATAAGCATACTAGTCCCAACGTTCAAGAACAAAGGAGACATTACCAGCTGTGGGCAGCATAGAGATATCAAAGTCCTATCAAAGTACATGAAAGTTCTGGAGAGGGAAATTGATAAACAAATATGCAGAGTAGCAGTAAGTAAGACGGGAGACGAGTAGTTTGTATTCAGATCAGAATGGAGCACAGCTGACTCAATATTTGCAGTGACAGGGATACTGAGAAGAAGCTAGAGATGAAAAAAAATAGTTCAACTGGGCATTCCTAGACTTGGAGAAAGCATATAACAAGGTCCCAAGAAAGCTGATTTGGGCAGTTCTTAGGTTGTCCAACGTCCCAGAGAATTTTGTAGAATTAGTAGTGCAGGCTTTGTACAAGGACCAAATGACTCAAGTAAGAACAGTGTTCACTCTCACAGATGGATTCCTCGTGGGTGTACATTAGTGTTCATCACTCGGCTGACTATTGTTTATGCTGGTGATGGACTACATTAGCAAACAGGTCAGAGGGGACAGATCAACAAAGTTGCTCTACGTAGATGATATGGCATTATAGACAGACTCTGAGCAAAACCTTTAGCAAAGGAAAGGTAAATGGAATGCAAAGGCACATAGGATGAAACTGAGTACAGATAAGACAGTTGTAATGGCAGTAAATGGGGGAGATAAGAATTAGCTGAGAAATGAGATAGAAGGGAAAACAGTGGGACAGGTTAACAGCTTCAAGTATCTAGGAGGCATCTTATACTATAGCTAATAACAAACTAAACATAACAACACAGGCCAAAAAACTTAGAAGGCTGAGGATAAGGAAAGTCTGAATGAGGTAGCCAATGCTAGAATCAGAGGGGCTTCAGCCAAATGGCACAGAATGTCGGAGCTATTGTATGACAGAAGAACACCAAAGAAGCTGAAAAGTAAGGTGTACAAAACAGTGGTGTGACCAGTACTACTGTATGGTACAGAAAACTGGGCAGTAAAGGCAGAACAGCTGCTGAAGCTAGAGGTGATGGATATGAAGTGCCTGAGATGGATAGTATGATGCACATTGTGGGACAGATGAAGAAATTATGACATAAGAGCAGAAGCTAAAGTAGCTCCAACTGTAGAAAAGGTCAAAGAGAATAGATTATGGTGGTTTATCACATACAAAAAAGCAGAACACAATCTGGTGAAAACAATTTGGGACAAACAGGAATAAATCAAGAACATACAAGGGTGTCCAGCAAAGAGGTGAATGGATTGTGTTAGAAAAGACTTGCGACAGTCAGGCATGATTGTTAAAGAAGGTAGGAGAGTGGCAATGAATAGATAGAGATGCCAACAGTTGACATGACTCCCTGACTTCATGCAGAAAATGGGAAAAAGGAGGTTGATGATGATGATTCTACAGATGACGTACATGAAACAGAGACCAAAGAAGATGCTCACAACCCAGAAAAAATGATTTAAGGGAAGACCTGCTTGATTTAACATATATGGGTTGACTTATTAACGTAGATGAAAGATTAGAGAAAGTAAATAAGACCCAAAATTTGAGAAGATTGGTAAAATAGATGAGCACAGCAATCAGGACTATTAAGAAAAATTCATGTCATATAAGAGAAATAAATAGAATACATTACTGGGCAGCTAAACTAATAACAGATAGAGTATTACCACAAAAACATCAAGTAACAAAGGAAAGGAGGGCAGCAAGTAAAATGCCACAATGGAAGCATAAAATAAAGAAAACTATAAAGCAAAGAAGCCAGGAAGTATCACTGTAAAAAGGATATAGAAAAGGGAACAGGCCATCAGAAATACTTAAAAAGATATATGTAATAAAAACAATGCACAGTATCAAAACAAATCAAGCTTGATCATATATTATAGCTAATAAACTAAAAATAATAGCCCAGGCCAAAAACCTTAGAAGGTATGGAGATAAATATAAAGAAAAAGTGCCACAAAAGCAATTTATGGATGATCCAAAAATATTTTATAGAGAACTTTGAAACAAAGCAAAAGGAACAGAAACACCATCAAAAACAGAAGAAATAGGCACATTTTGGAGAAGTATCTATGAAAAGTGTGTTAAACATAACAAAGATTCTGAATGGATGGAAGAATTAAAAGAAACAGTAAGGAGCTCTAATGAAGAGGATATGAAGTGAGACGAAGTAATGGCCAGACAAACTGAGAACGATTTAAGAAAGGCTCCGAAATGGAAAACCTTGGTCCAGACACAGTACCTAGCTTTTGGCTAAAAGCATTAACATCTTTACAGAAAGATTTAGGCTTGTATAAGAATTACTTATATGCACATCCTGAATAGACACCAACCTGGTTAACAGCTGGAAAAAACAATATTTCTGCTTAAGAGTGAAGCTGCAAGCCATTCTAAGAAATATAGAGCATAGCCCCCAACTCTGTCCAGATTTTCACAGGATGTCCAGAGCTTTGTGTCCTATTTTTCATCTGTTCCTCTTAAAATTTGTGTTTTTGGGCAAATCACTGAGGATTAAAGTCACTAAATGATGACATGCATTTGAGCATCAGATATCATACCCTTCAGAAAATGCATGCTAACACAAATTCTATTATTATAACAACATTCTAAGTTTATAGGAGCAATATTTAAAATCTGTCCGTAGTTTTTGTCCTTTGTACTGCCTTTATTTTAGGCTTTTGCCCAGATTTTTTGTGCTAAGAATTTGAGAGGTATGCTATAGACCAATAACTTCCCTTCTGAAAATATATGAACTATATACAGAAATTGATGCAGACAAAGTTCATAGTCATTTAGAAAAAAAACTCAATTATGGCAATAGGACAGAGGGGTAACACAAGAAAGTCATATGGAACAAAGGATCACTTGTTCTTAAATAAAACCATAACAGAGAACTACAAAAAGGAGAATAATGTACGTATGGCATAGATAGAGTAGAAAAAAGCATTTGACAGCATTCCACATTCATGGATAAAGGAATGCTTACAGGTGTGTAAGATACATCCTATATTTATGTTGCAGTGACCATAAAACAGTGGCAAATCACATCACAGTTCAGCCATGGAAAAGGGCAAATGATTATCCCAGGGACAAAAACTCAAAAGGGGATATTACAGGATCATTCTTTATCACCGCTGTTGTTTTGTCTTGCCCATAACCAGTTAAGCTTTTTACTTAACAGAGCAGGCCATGGTTACACTTTGCCTCCCAGAAAGCAACCTTATTTAAAGATTTCTCGTCTACTTTTTGTGGATGAATTAAAACAGCGTAGTTCATTAGATAAGGCGTTTTAAGCACAACTACAAATGATTAAAACTTTCTTAGATGACATAAAATATATTTGGTCTTGGTGAATATGCAAAGGCAACAGTTAAAACAGAAAAGATGCAGCACCAAGAAAACGTTAGCCTGGGCAGGAATGTAACATAAAAGAACTTGAGCAAAAGGGAGTGTTTACAGTAAATAGTTAGGAATAGATGAAGGAAACATAAACAAACGAGAATAAAGCTCAATAAGGAATACTTCATAAGACTAAATTGATATGGAAAACTGCCTTTGCATCTAGGAATAAAGCCCAAGCTATAAATCAATTTGCTGTTCCAGTTCTAACTTAGAGTTTTGAAGTGAATCTCTGGACGCAAAAATTATTGGATCAATTGGACCCAAAAACAAGAAAAATGCTTTCATGTTTATCAAATGATATATAAAAATCAGTGCATACCAATATTATGTATTCCTCACTCTGAAGTAGGTATGAGCTTCCTTGAAACTGATTACATGTACAGATCTGCAGTCATGGGAGAAGATACATATTTGCTAACTTCATTGGATCTAAACATAGTGAAAGTTTTAAAACATGAGAAGTCTAAGGTAGCATTTTTGCTTAGTTGAGCAGAAGTATTTCACTGTCAAGTGGGAATGAAAATCAAACCAGAAAAAGACAAAAAACAGGCAATTGAATGTGCCAGAAAACAAAAGAAAGAATATAAGTAGAGGGATGTGGTAAGAAAGAAAAAAATGTGGAAAATCCATAAATATAGTTCCATGTACTGAGATCTTCTGGAGCAACCTCATGTTGACCAAAATTTGACAAAGCAATGGTTAAAGAGAGACGACTTTAAACCAAAAGATGAAGCATTAATAATGGCATCCTAGAATAGTGGACTATATACACACTGGTTTACAAAATCCATTGAACATGTGGCAGAAACAGAGGAACGCAAGTTCTGTAACAAAGAACAGGAAACAGTTGCATATCTTACTGACGAGTGTGACGCACTCATGGCAGAGGGGCTGCATACTGAAAGGAATAATAATGTAGCAAGACAGCCCCATTGGGGATTGTGCAAACATTGCATTACGTATGTAGCTGAGAAGCATTGCAAACATGAACCACAAAGCATTATAGTGAACATACCTCTCCAGATTTTTGCCTCATATTTTTGGTCTGTTCCGCCACTTTGTGTTTTTTTGACAAATCACCAAGGACTGCAATCATTAAATAATGACACACATTTATATCATTCAGAAAATAAATGCTAACACAAACCCTCTTATTCTATCAAATTTCTAAGTTTATAAGAATAATATTTAAAATCTGTCACCATGTCTGTGCCTTTGTCCACCCCCCCCCCCCCATTATTTCAGGCTTTGTCCAGAGAGATATGATAGAGAATAAAGTAATATATATCACATGGGATCAGCCATTACCAAGAGTTCAAAAATAGATGTGAGAAAAACAGATATAGTAGACTGTGATAAAAAGACAAAAGAAGCACTGATCATTAAAGCTGCTACACCCAGTGATTACAATGTCTTACATAAAAGAGACACAATGTCACAATTCTATTAGGATTTGCAGGCAGAAACAAGAGGAATATGGGGGATAGATACTAAGACAGTTCCAATAGTAGCAGGGGCAATGGATCTAATTAAAAAAATAATTTACAGTTGTACTTAGACATGTTACCATGCATGTAACCCTGTATTAATTACAGAATGATGCAATTCTGGGCACATTGTAGATGATGAGAAGAATACTCTTGGCTAACATTAAAAAGTGAAGCATTTCACAAGCTCTAATTGTACCCTGACTTAGGAATGGGGTTCATTCCTGTCATGGTATCAGAAACCCAAAAGACTTGGAATAGTTAAACTGAGAGAAAAATGTAAATCTTAAAGTTACAATATAGACATACAGTAACTGAAAAACAGCTCTACTAGAAAAAAATCTGCAATCAGTAAAATATAGAGTCATTGCATACTAATATTAGACAGTCTAGCATATCTAGTAAGGTTTAAAATATAACATTACAATTTTACATTTATGGATAGGAGAAATAAGACAGGTGGCATATGAGATATAATAGAAAACAGAGAGGAGATGATAAGAATAGAAAGCAAAGAGTAGGTGAGGAAAGGTCAATGGTGTGTTCATTCATTATGCGATATAGAGAAAAATAAAGTAGTGATGCTAAGGTAGATGTCGAAGGTAGCAAGCGTGAATTAGAATTTTGCTGGAGGAAAAAACTTGTCAGTTGGTAATTAGAGACAATAGAAGTGCCAGCAAGAACAAAGGGATAGAAGATAGTAGGAAACTTACATTGAGAATGTGCTTTGTTGAGATATATAGAAATAATGAAGATGAGTAAGAGCCAGGGTACTCTGGTTTGGGAAGGGACAAGAACAGAGACAATTGTTGTTAAAGTGTTGTTTTACCAAGTTTTTGAATTTGGATAGGTTGGTTTGTTGCCTGATGGTGGTAGGGATAGAATTCCAGATTTTAGAGACATAATTTCAATACAAGAAAAGACCAGCAGAGTTTTGGGTTTTACTTGTGGTTAGTACAGACTTGTCCATGGGACATAATGATTGTGCAGGGGTGTAAGGTTCCACTAAGGCTTGGAATGTAAGACAGTTTTTGAGGTTTGTAGATTATATTATGAACACCTGCTAACTAGATGAGAGAAAAACATCGTGGATGCTCTAGCCAGTCTGTTTTAAGGCAAAGCAGTGGTGGTATTTAGCAGATTGTTTAGTGGTGAATTCAGCTGTCTTGTTATAGCATTGTTCTGTTTTTGTTAGTAAAGATTGCTGAAAGTTTGTGTAGATGGAGGAAGCAAATACTAGTGAAGGTAGGAGATATGTAGAGGCTCTTATTATTTTATTTATTTATTTTTTTTTTGCATTGCTAGTTAGAAATTGTTTGCTTTGATACAGGAGTCTAATTCTTCTGTGGGTTTTCTTCATGTATTGTTGTATTTGAATACATTTTAGGTGGTTATCTATAATGACAGCAAGTACCTTTGTGTGGGGCACAAGTTGAATATGGGTGTTGTTTGCTGAGGTGATGGAGAAGTTATTTTTGTACAGGATACAGATTTTGGTGTGAAAAGCAATAGGTTGATTTTCTTAGCATTGAGAATAAGATAATGGGAAATTGAGTATTAACATCTGTTTCTGTGGTTAGGGCAGAACAACTGTCCACTTCCATAGATTACACAAAACTCTCAGAGCCAGTGTTCTTTTTAACACACACACACACACACACACACACACACACACACACACACACACACACACACACACACACACACACACACACACACACACACAAAATCATATATATATACACACACACACACACACACACACACACACACACAGGTATATATTTGTTCAAGTCTTATTATATATCTGTTGATACTTCTTTTATTCATCTTGATTGACAAGTATCCTTTCCGATGACTCCCTTGGTGAAGAACAGCTGTGCAGTTGTTGAGTAGCACAGGCATTTAGCTAATCCTGCAAGGTGTGTATAAGTAAGCAATGCAGATTAGCATTACTTCAATTTTGGTTAGCAGGTATGACAACTTTTCTTTATACTTCTGTGACTGAAACACAATACATGCTTATATTTTTTTTATATCTCAGAGCCTATTAGATCACAAACACTAAACAACATAATATCATGCTTTTGATAATGGCTCTAGTTTATTTTTTTAATAAAATGTATCTGTAGAGCAAGAATAATTAAAATAAAGGTGTGGGAAAAAAATATGAAAACTCCTCTTCCAAAAAACAAAGTAGAAAATAGCACAAGCCCCGAAGCCGGACACGATATTAGTGCTTTCGTTCACCTTTTAATAAAACACTCAAACTTCATCAGAATAAATTAAGTCTACAAAATACCATCCTTTTATACCACAGTAATTAATGTTTTCACAAATAGGAATCATTATTACTTAATTAAACCATTCATTTAAAAAAAAAATTGATTTAGAAATGTTAAGTAATACAGTACTTATGAAATATCACACCTTCATTATTCAAGCAAAATGTGCTTAAACAATAAACTTATACAGCACATATTCCTCAAAAGGAAGACAATAAGTAATAATGTTGAGAAAAAACATATATATAACAATACATTTAATATTAATGCATTTTTTGCAGATTTCATATGTATTTTGAACATCATAGTTTTTGCGTTAGCAAAAAACATTTTATATTGATAGTTTAAGCCTTGGACTTCAATCGGCACTAAGTGCTATTTGACATTTGCTCTCTCTAGTGTTTTGTCCTACTTTATAAGTATTTGGAAATCTTTGTGAAAAACAGTTTAGAAACTTAAAATACATGGATTTGATGGTTTCTAATTTTTCTGATGCAGAGAAAAGTGCTTTGTATGATTTGGTGAACAATATTGATTTAAGAGTAATGAAGGTTGATAACGGAGGGTCTATGTTCATCATACAAACAAGTAAGTATGAAAAAGCAATGTTTGAGCTATTAGGTGACAATAAGAGTTACACACAAGTCACTGTCAAATATGTAGAGGATTGCTTTAAAAGAGTTGATTGCCTTCTATTTGATTTATTTTGTCAAAACAACATTTGCCATTCTGTTTATAGTTATTTACAAGTTGAACATTCTAGATTGACACTGTTGATTGTTATCCCAAAGGTACATACAAATAGAGTGAACCCCCCCCCCATTCAGGCCAATAGTGTCTGCAGCATTCTCCAAAACTGAGTCAGTCTCTATTTGGCTGGACAATATTTTGAATCCAGTGGTTCAAAAGTCCAAGATTTATTTGAGAGACTCATGGCACTTGTTACAATTATTATGTAATTTCAACTACATTAGCACACCTTTTGTTTTTGCATCTTTGGATGTTACAGCTTTATACACAAGTATTAACCAAGAAGCTGGATTAGATTTTTTTAGAGATTACTTGACAGAATTTATTACTTTTAATAATAATAAGATTAACACACTATATACTTTGATGGAAATATTTCTAAATAACATTTTTTTTAGATTTGGTAAACACCTGTTTCAACAGATTTTTGGAGTAGCCATGGGGTCAAGGGCGGCACCATCTTTTGTCAATTTAGTTACGACTATGTGGGAGATGAAATATCTTATCGCCCACCCTTTGGCAAACAATATTCTATTTTACAGGCGTTATATAGATGACTTGTTTTTCCTTTGGTTATGTGATTTTGAATCTTTTTCAGAGTTTGTAAAAAATCTAAACACCATCACTGACTTTCTCAACTTTACCCATGGAGGTTTGGGTAAAAGTATTGATTTTTTAGATATACACTTGGAATTTGATGAGAACAGCTCTAGATTTTTTAGTCAAATTTTCAGAAAATCTACTTTTGTCAGTCAGAACTTCCACAGGGATAGCTTACACCTTCAACATATGAAGAGAGGTGTGGTTAAAGGGCAGCTAATACAGTTGAGCCATATTACCAGTGACAATCATGCATTTCTTTTGAGGTAGACAAACTTGTCAATTTTTTTATACAGAGGGGGTATAACTTCTTTTGGTTAAAAATATATTTTCCAAAGTTACAATGTTAAGGGAAGGTACAGCAGGCCCAATTTTGACAAGTGTTACAAATATGGGTTTTACCTCATGTGATCTTATTGAGCACTACAATTTGACTTTTCCTATACCCATGTCCAATGGCATAGATTTAATTAAGTGTATCATCCTGGACTATTGGAAAGTCCTGATGGGTTATTCGGATTTAGTTAGAATTTTGGGAGACAAGTCTATGTTTACTTATAAGAAAGTAGTAAACATTAAGAATATTTTGGAGAAAAATACTAGAGGTCAGTCACCAGGAAGTTTTTCATCTTTTGGCACTTTTGCATGTGGTTACTGCAGACAATGTAGATTTATAGCTAATTCAAGTTCTGTAGATTTAAGACATTCAAGAAGACATTATGGGCCAAAGGTCATTTGACCTGTGATTCAAAACGTGTTGTTTACATTGCTTTATGTAGTTCTTACACATGTTTTTACATAGGTAAGACCATTAGGGCCCTTGGTAGAAGAATCTACAAGCACATGTTAGCTGTCAAAAACAAGGACAAAGTATATGCCTTGGTAAGACATGGTCTAACTTGTAAAAATTTTAAAAAGTTTACATTTTTTGTACTAGATGCAGTCAATCCAGGTATTTTTATGGGTAACTTTAAAAGTCCACTTGAATGTAGAGAGAGCAAATTGCAAATCACACTTAGTGCCGATCAAAGTCCAGGGCTTAATGAAACTATCAATATAAAATGTTTTTTGCTAACGCAAAAATTATGATGTTCAAAATACATATGACATCTCCAAAAAACTTTATTAATATAAAATGTATTGTTTGATATATATATATATATATATATATATATGTATATATATATATATATATATATATATATATATATATATATATATATATATATATACATATATATATATATATATATATATATATATATATATATATATATATATAAATATATTCTCAACATTATTATTTATTGTCTTCCTTTTGAGGAATATCAGCTGTATAAGTTTATTGCTTAAGCACATTTTACTTGAATAATGAAGGTGTGATATTACATAAGTACTGTAGTACTGTTTCTTTAACCTTTCTAAATCAAATGTTTTTTAAAATAAATAGTTTAATTAAATAATAATGATTCCTACTGGTGCAGACATTGATTATTGTGGTATAAAAGGGTAGTGTTTTATAGACTTAATTTATTCTGATGAAGTTTGAGTGTTTTATTAAAAGGTGAATGAAAGCATTAATATTGTGTCTGGCTTCCACTTTCTTGGACTTGTGCTATTTTTTTTTTTTTTTTTTTTTACTAAAATAAAGGTGTGCTATTCTGTTTTGAGGCTTAGTAGACTGGCAATTGGTTTGTATATAATTTCTGCCTTTACATCTAGGGCTGTGTGGAAAATTTTCCTACTGCACCAGGACATTTGGTAATAATTTAACGATAGCATCAAGGAATGGCCTCCCAACAGAAGAAAAACGGGTTTATTTGGTTTCTATCTAATTTAATTATACTAAAATATTTTTGTCAGTTACTAAACAAATAGATCATGTATAGACTTGATTTTGCAGCTTTCTGTGTAGACTATTAGAAATCTTTGTTCAGAGCTCATTTAAACACTGCTGGGCATGTTTCAGTCAATTATCATTGAAACTGTTTGCTTTAAAAGCATTTTGTCATTGGAATGGTCTGGATACTGGGAGAGGATAGTGAAAAGCCATGGGAGTTATGTAGCTTGTGTTGACTGCACCAGGTCATTAGCACAAGTGAGTGGATGGGGCCACTAGAATTAAAATCACCATCACTATCTTTTTGTCTCACTGAGATTTCAGTTGCTTCAGAACTGTTCTGCAGTCCAAGTTGTTGGATAGCTTGAGAAGACTCTGCTGATGTACACAAATCCTGTTAGCAACACTTTATTTTTCATCTGCTTTTTATTATGTAGTCTTGAAGCATTAACATGCTATGTTAGGAAGCATAGCTCAGTTTTATTGTACTTTTATATTATTTCAGGCAGTATTAGAATAATTACCACTACATGGTATGAGGCATTAATTAAATGTTAGCTTTTGTTCCCTGTTTTCAGGCGTTATGATTACTGTAGCTATAGGCATAGCAGAAAACCTGCTGTATACTATGGGCAGGATTCAGGAAGCCTCCGTGTAAGAGTTATAACTCTTACACGGAGGCTGCAGTTAAACGGAGTGATGTCAGCATGCTCTGCATATTCATGAGAGCATGCTGAATCACACCTAAGGCTAACACGGTCCATGTAAGACAGTAGGGGGCGTGTCCGTAGGCCGAGCCCTGTAAGCGGACACGCCCCCAGAAGAGTAAAAGTGCCTAAAGTAAACACCCACCACAGAGTCCATGGAAATGTGAATAAACACAACACAACACATGCCCCCACAGACTATGAACAGAAAATATATAAATGAACATGTTATAAATTTTTTTAAATCGCAAAGATGTTTGCCCGTGAGTGAGCTCGTTTGCGCGGGTGTGCCTGTAGCGCAGCTACAGTTAGCAGTCAGTGAGAAAGCATATAAGAACTAAATATGCAAAGTAAGCCAAGAAGCAATAGCGTAGCAGTAGACATGTCGGCTGAAGAGCAGGCATTCATGGTTCGAGCCCCCGCAACACCAATTTTTATTTTTAGCAAAATAAGCACGAAACAAGTCCCTGACTAACATGTACACATATAAAATCACATTTTATGTAAAATGTAATGAAATAGTCCATTTATTTTCTAGAAATGTGAGGTAACAAAACAATAAAAAATGCCAGATGTGCCTATAGCTGAGCAACAGTTTAACAGGGTGAGTGCATCTGCCCGTAGGTGAGCAGTGGTTTAACTGGGGAAAAATGAGTGCCCGTAGCTGAGCAGTGGTTTGACAGGTGCATATTGAGTGCCCGTAGGTGAGCAGTGGTTTAACATGCTGAAACTGTGTGCCCCTAGCTGAGCTGAGCGTGATATGCGTGCTGACAGCCAAATGAGGCATAAGCCAGCGCACCCCGTTTTCGTGGAGCTGCACACCGTGCTAACAAGCTATCCAACGGGCAACGTTGAGCAAGCTGTAATAAAACTGCCTTTACACAGACACACCCCCTAGCCTGTCTAGACAGTCATAAAATATAAAAAGCAGTGGCCAGGTTCGAACCCAGCATACCATGCACCATAGTCAAGGTACTGAACCACTAAGCCACAACAGCTGTTCTCAAAAATGCAGTAATAGCAAATATATAGGAATAAATAGAAAGTGGAGCATGACAAAGCAGGTTTTGTGAAGTGGATACAATTCCAAAATGGCCAATCACAGATAAGTGCGGGAAAAACGGCATATATAAGCCCCATAGGCGGGAATACACAGCATAAACGATTGTAGAACTGGCTTGCAGCCAGAATGTTAGGTGTAGGTGAGGGTAGTTGCTTTCGAGCACAGAGGTGGGGTGTTGAGGAGTCCAGATACATGGTCTGGCTCCTAATTCACAATCATGAGGCCCAACTCATGCAGGGCCAGGTCCTGTGGGGAGCATATAGGTCTGAGGCATGGGACCGGTTGGATCATGATCTCACCAGTGCCACAGGGATTCCAAGGACTGGTGAGCAGGTCTGTCACCACCATACGGACCTGAAGAGACACAAGCAGGACCAATTGAACCTTTGGATACAGGAGGCCCGGCAAATGCCCAACGCCCCACTACTGAGTAAGTTACATTTAATTATGTATGTAAGAAATTAAATTAGCTGATATTATGGATGTGTATTCCAATATTACTTCATTTATATTACAGCTGCAGGTGTCCGTTCTGCGAACCGCAGAGCCTATGGCGATAGGCTGGTGCGGTTGCGCCATCAGGCAGGTCAGTAATCTACCCCCAGTAACTGTAAAGAAATATCAAAGTATGACAGTTAGCAAAAGAGTGCAGTGTAGTCACTAAGTAATAAAATGTGCAAGTAACAGTGTAAAAGTGTTTGCAAGTATTGCTTGATTACAAAAGTGTGTTGCAGTCTGTAATCCAAACAGAAAAATGAAAATGTCTCAAATAAAGTCTGAAATAAAGATGCACCACCTGTAATATAATAGTGCATAACCTGCAGCAGGCTGAAAAGTACAGCTGCAGAAGATGAGCAAATCACATGTGTGAAATATATCCCTGTTGAAATACTGAAACATGACAGAAGTGAGACTGCTGGAAAGGATTGTAATAACTACCGGTAAAACATGTCAATAAAGCCTAGAAGTAAGTACCATCCTGAATAGTAAAATGAAAACAAGTGAGAGGGTGTGAGAAAGAGTTATGAATCCACCAATAAAGTAGTAATAACCCCTGAATAAAGTATACTGCAGTCAGTACAGAATGAAATGAATGTGACAAGTAGAACCAACCCGTGAAATGTGTCCAAAGTGTTGCTGCAGCTGGAATGTGTATCCCAAAATCTGGATATGTTGCTCTCAGTCTGCAATATGCAGATAGTATGATTGTCTGAAATATCAAACATCCACAGTTGTCTATAGCTATATAAAGCAAATGTAGCAGGATGATGTAGCTGAACAAAGCCAGATATGAACGTGTATGAATAACAATAAAATGTATATTGATGTAGCAGTAACAGTCCTATCACCAAAGTGAAGTAGTTATCATATAGGAAACTGTAGTTAGAACAGTAGTGTGTATATATCTGTAGCTATTAGAAATGTACAGCATATGTATTGGTATTCGAAGGTGTTAATAATATTTTCTTCACCCCACCCTATAACCACATATAATCCATTCCACGTGAAATTGGTATGTGCAATGACAATTAACACCCCTGGACATTTGTCCTGATGGGTCATAAATATTTGCATGTCCGTTGATGCACCTGCCCTGTTCATACTTCCAAACCTGATAGCCTGTTGCCATCAATCAACCCTGCATGTTGTTGGACTGTGTATTGCTGTTCAAATTATGCATGTGTTATGCTCGCTGTTCAATGGTGTGAATATCTGGGTGTTTGGTTAATGGGAATACTAAGGCATGCTGTTACAACTAATTGCAAATGGTATTGTATGTTACTAACCCAAACTGTCTTGACATAATGCAAAACATAGAATGACAGGGAAGGCAGGTTCCAGCAGACCCACCTCAGCTGGCGAGTGCACCTGGCACTAGTGCCCAGTCTGGACCCTCCTCCGGTGGCCCTGTGCCACCTGCGGGTGGAAGCACTGCATGGGATGGGGCCATCCCCCCTCTGCAAGCGTGGCCAGAGGAGAATCACCACTCACCCTCCATAGCATCCGGACTGTGGTGCGTAGGGAGATCCGGGACTCTGTTCTTGAGCCCCTACTCCAGCTTGAGGCACAGGTGGCACAACTTACGGGCAAGCCTGTTGCCTGGCCTACACAGCCCCCAGCACAGCCCCGTCCTGGGCAGTGAAGGAACAGTGGCAACTGCCCATGGGTGGGGATATCAGTTCCACTGTTACCATCTGTGGGCTCATGGGCTCTGGATATCCAAACCTCCGTCCCCATCAATTGTGTAACCCCCCCCACACGTGTCATACACCGCCCCTGTATGCGTCCTGTTTGTCTTGTCTGTTGACCTACCCAACCTACCTCCCCAGCTATACCGACTTCCTTCACCTGACATACCACTCTCACCTGAAAACAAAAAAAAAGGGCACTCTGTACCCACAAAAAAATTACGCCCCATACATAGCTGCCCATTCCGCACATATGTCTGCCGGACATGGAAACTATCAATTACAATTGGCTGTACAACAAGTATTATTGTTGTCCTTACACCTCTCTTAGGGGTGGAAGGTATCAAATGTCACACCAAATTTCAAACATATGCACAGCTGTTGCTAATGAAGAAATGGGAAGCTATGGGCCTTACCTACACCCCTCCTGCAAAACCCAAGCTTGTTTCCCTACTGTCTTACCCTCTTTGTGACCCCTTTTTCACCACTTTCCTTTCTCCCCATTTTCATTTCTTTCAAAGAAAATAGCGCGGGTGTGCACAAGAGTAAGCACGTTTAAGCGGTTGTAAGCGGGTGGACAACCTGCAAATATTTGTACACATAGGAGGTCTGACACCCCCATATTTGAATAGTTAAGAGCCTAGACATAGCAACAGTGAATGAGTTACAGAGATGCCCCACAGACTCCATGTGAAATGTACAAACAGTAGGCAGAAAGGTGTTACAACACATGCAATGGTAACTATGGAGTCCTGAAAGTATGCACCACTTGCATGGCGGAAAAAGTACAGTAATACATATGCTCATGCTATCCCACAGTCACAACTGCAGCATACCAGACAATTTAATGGGTGTACCCCACTGATACATACCATTCCATGAGGCAGATAACAGATGCACCTGAGAGTCTCTGGGGCCTGCTCAGCAACATACTCAAATACCCTAATAGATGTCAAGGCCCACACCATGGCCAGACCACACTGCATGCTGTAACACCCTAGCAGATATAGCAAGCATTCCAAGGTGTGAATGTACATGGAAAATAGGAAAGCCACAGCAGCACACTACAGTCAGGACACCTAGCAGGCATACAAGTAGTGACTGTAAAGGGCAAATATTGAAGCCATAGCAACAAAGTGCAAGCAAAAGTGCAAGGGAAGCACACACACACACATTAACAGTAGTAGTAGTCGTAGGTGTAAGTGTACATACACAGTTAGTACAGGAAACTGGAGAAATGAATGGAGGAATGTTAATCTACAACACAGCTGGAAATATGAGAGAGATACCAACCTTTACACTCACAGAACATTGTCCACAGCATACCAGCATGGTCCCTGCCCTTAAAATCTGAAAGGGCTACGCCTATCTCACATACCTTTTTATAGCACTGTTCTGAAATCACAGTGAGAACTGCAATCAGTACACAACTGGCTGCATGCAATTAGCAAATGCTGGCTAACAATTGGTGCAGAGGCCATCACATGGACATATGCAGATACCTACAAAAGTATGCTGTACTCCTAGTCCACACATGCAATACTTTCATTGCACCCTGAGGAGGAAGTGAGAGACAGACAGAGAGCAAGAGAGAGAGACAGAGACAGAGAAAAATGAAATTAAACAGACACAAACAAAACTGTTCAGCAACAGCCACCTGAAAGCTGACAACTGGCAAGTGGAGCAGCAGGACACAAAACCAGACAGCAACACAAGCAGCTGTGACAAACACAGGTAATATAAAGTCATACTATAAAGGTCTACATACTGAGAACCCTCCATATGTGTCATTGGTCTGTATCCATATGTATATGAAGATGTGCAAAGGGCAGGGGACATACAGCAACTATCAGTGAAGGCTGTACATACATTTGTATGTGAGAGCATCTATGTGCACATATCAATGTAGGTTGACTGTAGGTTGTAGTGCAATGTACAAAGTAGGTTTCACAGTTATGTATGTTTAGCAGTATGTTAGTGTGTGTATACAGTATGGTAGACAAACATGTTGATATACCTGTCTATCATATGGATATGTATGTATGTCAAAATATGTATGTATGTATATATATATATATATATATATATATATATATATATATATATATATCATATGCATATATGTATACATACATAGAGAGAGATGTAGGAATACATAGACAGATGTAGATAGATAGAATATGTACAAACATATATATGTAATACACACATACAGATATAGATATATGTAGATACATATACATAGACAGACTGATCTGACTATCTACAGGTATGACTGTATATGACGACCTCAACAACCCCTGTCCCATCCCCTCTGTCACTCTCACCCCTCTGTGCCCCCTCCATATCTATAGCAATATATGTACATCAATATATATATGTGTTTATGTATACAGACATATATATATATATATATATATATATATATATATATATATATACATATATATATATATATATATATATATATATATATATATATATAAAGAGAGAGAGATTGAGAGCTGTATATATATTCTGAGTGAGGCACATGTGTACAGATGTATTGCAACAGGTGCCTGGTGACAAAGGCATGGAGTGAACACCAGTGTCAAAACTGGAGTACCATACCCCATTTCAAATCACCTACACCAGTAACCACCAGATATGTGATTGGCTGCCCACCACTGCATCTGTCAGGGGTGAACAGGGTCATAAATGTGTACAATAGTCCAACCAATGATATTCACTGTGGCACACTATTCCTGGAATACCTGCACATGGTATGTGTCAGCAGACATGGTGTCTCAGCTATGGACATGTATGTCAGTGTACCCCTCCACAACACATAATGGATGCCATGGTATGTACCTCACATGTACCTCACATGACAGCTACAGATATGGAGAAGGACACAGTGACATGTACAACACTGTGACAATGCACTCAAATACATTACCAATGCACAGTGACTGACAACACCACAGAGTACACACATACTACCCACATAGAGGTTACCACTCCTGGATTTACATACATAAGTCACACCCATGACAGATGTCCAACAACCATAGTAACACCTCACACCATCCACAACAGTGTGTCGTCCATGCCACTGCAATAGAGAGCACATGTGGAGGTAAAGGTTCCTACCCACAGATAAGACATACCCTGCAATAAACCACACAGTGTTAAGAAGCAAGACTCCCCATGAGTACATGTCACACATACCCCTGCTGAATGTTAGTCAGATAGGTAATATGCCATATGAGTCACCCTGTGTAACTGTGTGACAGCCGCAGGTACCATCACACCACATGTGTAACATTGGTCAGAGTAGCAGAACAGTATGCTGCTGTAGTCCCAGGGGCAATAGCATATTGTATAGTATTGTATTGTAAAGTATTGTATTGTGTTGTATTGTATTGGTATGTTGAGGTGCCTCCTTCGTGGAGTGGAACCACTGCTGCTGTGCGCCAGCGTACAGGTACATATCCTGTAGTCAGGCTAGTGTTACATAGCACTTCTATATGTGTGTTTAGCTCCTGTCAGAGTTCATGTAGCATGCAACCGGGGATACCATCAGGTCCCAGTCATGTTGTGTATTCTGCTTTCCTGAGGGCGGCTCTCACCTGGACATTTGTAATGACAGGGAGGTTACAGTCAGCTGGGATAACTATGTCTTATTTTGGGGGAGAGGGAGGGGTGACACCTGCACTGAAGCTGTCTGCCACAATGTTATCAATATCTGTGGTTCCAATGAAATATTTGTTGTTGTGTACTAACTATGAGCATAGAGGATGGATTCTGACCAGGTTGCTAAGATAACTGAAGAAGGCCTTCTGGTTATCTGTAGTGTCCCTCTTGATTTCCCTCTCAAAGTTGCCCATGGATGTTTGTATGAGGGAAAATAGATCCTTACTAGTGCTGCTCAGACATGCCTTCCCTTTATGGAATTATGCTCTGTCTTGCAGTAGCTTCCATTTTTTGTAATACAATCTGTCTATGGCTGGGGTCCACCAGACAGGATGCTGTCCCTTTGTGGAGAGTGTCTTGGTCATATATGGGATTGCATGATCCATGCATTCTCGGAGATGTCCGTAGAAAGCATTTGTGTAGGGGTCAGCATTGTGGGTTGTGTCTTCCACTGGCCCAGTTGGCTGAAAGGATACCATGTCACTGTTACAAAGTGTAAAGTTTGCATCTGCAATGTTATTCACTATAGTCGTTTGTGCTGGTGGTGGAGGTGGGATATGTATATCTAGTAGTTGATGATGTAGGCCATACAGTACCTAGATACAACCCCCCAGAGTGAGGAGGTGCTCTGGACCTGAATCAGTGTTCTGACTGCTGGGGTTTGGTAGTATGTCGTATGGAGTGTGCCAGGTACTGTTGCACAGTTGCTGGCTGAGCACTGATACCTGGCCATTTACATGTGTATCCACCAACAGACAGACAGATGCTATATATGTGAGATATGTTGTATCATAACAGTTGAGTAGCATGTGTAGTATGTGTGCCAAATTCTGCTGACATATTTTGCTGATATCAGGTTATTTTCTTTTTCAGGTACATGGCTCACCCGCGAAATCCCGCTTACTCCACAGCAGAGGATGAGGAGATACACCAGAGCCTGGTGCGTGATTATGCAATACTCTTTTCCCGCACCAGCCAGAATCAGCAGGAGAGGGCTGCACTGTGGCAAGACCTGGTCCGTCGGGTAAATGACATGCACACGCATAATAGGACATATGAGCAGGTACGACATCACTGCAGTGATTTAATCAGAAATGTCCATCAGCGTGCATCGGATATCCACAGGCAACAGGTCGCCACAGGTGGTGGGGGCTACACATCCCCACTCACCAGACTGGAGGGACTACTCATGAGTGTAGTGGCTCCAGTCCGCCAGCAACAACAACAGCAGCAGACATGCATTATGATGGAGGCTGGAGCCACACAGCAGCAAGACTATGAGCGTGCAGGTAATATGCCATATGTATAGTTGACTGTTGTGCACACTGGTAGTTAATGTATGTGTGAGGTGTGTCCTTGGTTTGTAGCTGTCATCATAGTATTTAATGTGCAAGTGTGATATCCTCAATATTAGCAGCTGACCTGTGAAAGGTGACTGTTGTACTACTAACCTGTATCATACTCAGTAACAATGGCACAGTTGTGCCCACTGACATTAGTTTCCTCACTTCTGCAGGTCCCTCCGGTGTAACAGCAATGCAGCCTATCCATGCTGGTGAGTGTGTATTAACAATACCTGTAATAGTCTTGATAGTAATAGTAATATTAGGCTCACTTAGTAGTGCTCTTTGTATGCATGCAGGTGTGTCTGTGTCTGTGTGTTGATATCATGCATACTGAGTAGTGTACAATTGTGTGCAACTGTGTGCATGTGTACATGTGCATGTGTGCATGTGTGCACCTGTGCATGTGTGCATGTGTGCATGTGTGTATGTGTGCACCTGTGCATGTGTGCATGTGTGCACGTGTGCATGTGTGCATGTGTGCATGTGTGCATGTGTGCATGTGTGTGCATGTGCACATGCACATGTGTGCATGTGTGCATGTGTGCACCTGTGCATGTGTGCATGTGTGCACCTGTGCATGTGTGCATGTGTGCATGTATGCACCTGTGCATGTGTGCATGTGCGCATGTGTGCATGTGTGCATGTCTGGACCTGTGCATGTGTGGATGTGTGCATCACTGGTAATGTGTAGACATTGTAAACTGTGTTTCCTGTTTCCCTCCCACAGGTTCTGGTGCTGCTCTGGTGTCATGCAGCAGGGAACCTGAATCAGGTGCCATGGGTACTGATAATGATGACATCTGTGTAATGGCACAGGAAGGTATGCCAGGGTCCATCACTGGTCAGCCGATTGACAGTACACAGCTGTCAACCCCATCAATGCGCACAGTTATCCTGCCAATACACCCTTTGTCACCAATGTCCCTAGGTGATGGACAGCATACAGTGGGCATTGACCAGGGTAATGTGGTATCTGTGGCACATGCCTCCCCACACAGCAGCCATGGGCATGGCCCTGAGATGGTACCACATAGACAGATGTCCAGGGGTTCTCGTGGGAGCATCCGTGGGCGTACTGCCCCTGTCAGACGTGCCCACAGAGGTCTTACAAACTCAGCTATGTTTCGGGCTGTCATGCAGGCACAGTCACGTATGGAACGGTACACCAGACAGGGTCCGAGGGAGCTGACAGCATGTCGCACAGCCATGACTGACAGTATGCGTGACATTGAGGCTGCCATCCGTAATTTCACCGATGTCATAGACAGACATTGTGGGGACATATTAGACCGGTTCCACAACTACATGTCCATGAGCCAGGGCGATGGTGGATGGTTGAGGCGTCGACGTGAGTGTATGCCAGCAACAGCAGCAGCTGGCAGTCATTGTGGATGACAACAGGGCCACGGCCGCCCCCATAGTGCCAGCAGCAGCCCCAGCAATGCTGGGTCTGTGCTGTCATCAGACCGCCCCAGGAGACCACGTGCAGATGGCTCTGGCCAGGCCCAACAGGGATCTGTGTCCAGTCAATGAACACCTGCTTCTGATGACAGTACCCAGTCTGGGTTGGTACCGGATATGGTCCGTAGCACCCCTGCAAGGCACAGGTACCGTGTCCGTGGCCAGAGACACTGATCTGTATGACCTGGCAGGTACAGTCTGTGGCTGTCCACAAACACCAGTATATGGCAGCCATGAGGTGGAACTGTGTGCATCCATACACACATGCGAATTGACAACACCTAGGGCTACCGCATACATGCACACACTGCATCAACATTGCCCCACCTTGTACTGCTGTCCCTCACCAACAGACATACACAAACATGTCAATCGGTGGTATCGGTGGCTGACTCAGGCATACCAAGTTCACACCCTGTGCATATGATGAAACTGTGCCACCTCCTGCAATCTGTAACATCAGTGCAGGTACAGGTTAACATGTTGCTGATGCACAGGGTGACTACATAGACATGTAGTAATAGTATCATGTTGTTAACAGTACTGTGTGCTGGAATAATTGTGGGTATATCACAGCATGCCTGATGCAGTAAGGGTGTGATTGTCATGTACTGTTGTCTACACCCATGGTAAGTACCATAGTGTATCATCTGCACATGTTGGCATACTGGTGGTAAGGATGTCAACAGAAGGCTACCTACATAGGTAGCACAGGGGATAAGGTAATGAATGTATTAATACACAATGATGGACATGTAAACTGCAAGTGGCATGTTGCCCACACTGGACTCTGCAATGCGGATGTTTGAGGATGTTGATATGTGTGCAGTACTACTGCAAGCTCACATCTCATACCATGCTAGACAGCCCCAACACACAAAACTAACTGTCACAGGAGGGAGAGTCCCCATACATGTCAGGGATACTGTGGTGGCAGGCCAGGTAGCATACATCCTACTAAGTATGGAACCACTGAGTGAAGGCTCAGTGTCTGTTATTTGACATGTGTATTACTGCAGGTATGAGCACATGGGTTTCCATCCAGTTATTGTACATCCTGACAGTACATGGTCTGTACACTTGTGTGTGCTGAGACTGGACCCTAGCCATCTGACCTGTGTATTTCCATGTACATGTGCATAGTGCTTGCATATTTGCAGTGTTACCTACTGGAAGTGGTACAGCTTGTTTGTTGTACAATGGACTACATGCAGCCCTGCTTACTGTAGCTTTGTTTGCATGCATGTTTGCTTGCAATTACCCTGGAATACTGCTCCCACCTGCAATGCATAGTTACAGTGCTTCTGTGGACTCCTAGTTACATCTGCATAGCTTATTATATGTATGTCCATGTCTCACTTGACAGAATGTCACTGTTTGTCCTGTTCACATGTACGTTGCCTGTGACACATTGCATATGACTTACCTGGCATTTGACCATGTGAGCAGTCATATATGCTACTGCTAACCAATCACAGGCACTACACCCTCACATATTCATCTTCTGTTGAACCACCTGCTTCACTAGGGACGGCTTGCACCTGTCACCCCTGGGCTTTCGGATATTGGCAAAGGCTCTTGCTACCCCCATAGTGCCTATGTTTGGCAAGGCTCAAATGACAAACCCACCTTCATAGGTATCACAAGGGATAAGAAAGTAAGAGTAATGCTACCCAACGCCAGAAGTCTAAACCTCAAGATGCATGCACTCAAAACTCTCCTTAGCATGGAGAACATTGATATCTGTGCAGTAACAGATGCCTGGTTCAGGGCTACTGAGAGCACCCCAGCACTACCAGGTTATACCTCATACCATGCTTTTCAGCCCCAGAACTTGGAACGAACCACAAATGGAGGGGGAGTATTGATATTCATCAAAGATACCCACACCTCCAGGTTGGTGGCAAAGCACCAAGCATCAGAGACTATCCATGTGCAACTAACAATGGGTGAAACTGCCTTCCATGTTATAGCCTGCTACAGACCACCCTCCCAAACCCAAGAACTGCACTCGGCCTTCCTGAGAACAGTGGAAATATGAAGGTCTCTCCAAACACCATTATATTGGGTGACGTCAACTACCCAAACATAGACTGGGAGCATGACTCTAGCTCCAACACCCTAGGCCAAAGATTCCTAGAATATATGAGCTCAAATGCTATGGAACAACTTGTTACCACTCCCACAAGAAGGGGAAACATACTGGACCTGATCATCACCAACATGGGGACTCTATGCTCCAGACCAGAAGTGTATCCCTCACTGGTAAGATCAGACCATTAACTAATCTCACTGGATATTCACATCCCGACCCCACCCCCTGCCCAGAACACCACAGTGAACAACTTCTCTAAAGCAAATTCACACTCCTCAAAACTGAGGTGGAAACCTTCAAAGCCCCCAGGCCTGTGGAAACTACAGACCAGACTGCAGATTCCTCTATAAACGCATTCTATGGACACCTTCAGGAATGCGTGGATCATGTGATCCCGAATAAAACCAAGACCCAATCCTCCAAAGGCAGACGTCCTGTCTGGTGGACCCCAGCCATAAACAAACTACACAATAGAAGGAGGAAGCTACTAAATGATACAGCAAAATCCTAAAAAGGGAAGGCATCACTGATCAGTATTAGCAAATAACTACAGGCACTCTTAAGATTGTCTAAGGCCAGCTTCGAGAGAAATTGCACAAGACACTAAGGATAATCACAAGGCTTTCTTCAGTTATGTTCGGAACCTGGGTGGTAATACCCAGATATGCTCAGAGGTAGTCCAAAATGTCAATAGAAACACCAAACCCACAAAAATTGCCAACATTCTAGCTGACAGGTTCAGCGCAAACTTCTCCCCCCCCTCCACACCGAAAGGGCAAATATGTATCCCAGCAGAGTGCTGCCCCCCTGACATCTCAGATGCTCAGGTAAGATCCGCCCTCTCCAAAGCAATACACACTGCATCAATGGGACTAGACAGTGTCCCGGGCTGTGTCCTACATGAACTCCAAGAAGAGCTACAACCAAACATAAAACTACTGTTCAATTCCAGCCTTACTACAGGATATGTGGCCAAAGAGTGGCGTACAGCAACAGTGGTCCCTCTACAGAAAGGTTGTGCCTCAACGGATCCTGGACACTATTGCCCCATAAGCCACACTAGCTCGGTCTGCAGAGCTATGGAAAGGATCATCATGGACCTCATAAATAAAGATATTGGGGACCTACAGACACTGGATCATACCCAGTTTGGCTTTGTTAAGGGCAGATCCTGCCTCTCAAACCTGGTTGATTTCTTTGAAACAGTCACCGAGGCCATTGACGAGGGGAAGGTGGTCCACACAGCCTACCTGGACCTCGCAAAAGCCTTCGATACAATACCCCACTCGGGCATTCTAGAGAAGCTCACCAGCTTAAATATAAGCCCCTATGTCACTAGATGGATTGCACACTGGCTCAAGGACAGAACCCACATGGTTAGAATTGCTGGAGCCATGCCAGACTCCAAACCAGTTACAAGTGGTGTCCCACAAGGCTCAGTCCTGGGACCTCTCTTGTTTGGTATATATTTATTGGAGATACAGACCAACACGGAAGGACTGTGGCTGACCAAATATGCAGATGACTGCAAACTGGCCGCCATAATCGACTCTCCAACCAACACAAGCATCCTCCAAAAGGGCCTCATAGAAACAGACAACTTGTGCCAGAGCCATGGCCTCATGCTGAATGCAAGAAAGTGTATAGTCATCCCCTTTGGCAAAAACAAAGTGCCCACAAAGTACCACATAGGTGGTAATCCATTAACTACAGAAGAAGTAATTAGGGACCTGGGGACCCAAGTTGATAGAAATCTCTCATTTGACAACCACGTGGCCAAAGTAGTTAGAAAGACATTTTATATAGCCCACCCCATCATGAAGGGATTCACATCTAGATCAGGGGAGGACATCGTGCCTCTTTACTCATCCCTCATCAGGCCCATAATTGAGTACAATCCCCCTGTTGGGATGTACCTTACCAGACACCTGCAGCAACTGGAAAGACCCCAAAAGTACCTCACCAAGAGGATCAAAGGGCTCAAACAGATGCCATATGCTGACCGGTTAAATAAACCCCAGCTCTACTCAGTGGCATACCACCTGTTCAGAGGTGATCTGTGCCTGATGTATAAAGCCATGTCAAACCCAGAATTAATGGGCATGCTGCACCTGAGAATATCCAAATCCCATCAGGCTACACGCTTGAGAGACTTGAACCTCAGCACTGAAATAAATAGGACATGCTGGAGGGACAGATTCATAACCCAGAGGCGCACTTCACTCTGGAATAAAATCCCAGTCCAGGTTAGGCAGAGTCCCTCATTGACTCTCTTCAAGAGGAAACTTGATGAGTGGATGGGACATTGTAGGTGTACCCCGGGTATCACTTCTGTGTCACTGTTAGACAGAGGCACAGTATACTAACCTCGGAAAAGGGCATGGCAAGATATATTTACAATGGATGGCGACAGCCAAACACATTCTGGCTAGGTTCATAAATGCCCTAGGGCAGATAGCCTAGTATGAACCTATGAACCTATGTACCTTGTTCCCCATTGGCCCTATGTGCTGTTAATCACCATGGCAATCACAATACTATGGTAGCATGTGCAAAGATCAGTTGTCAGTCACCTCTATTGTACAGTTGTGGAATATGTGGGTCATGTGGCAATGTCACAGCTGCCACATGTACAGTCAACCCTCTCCCCTACACATGGATGTACAACACATGTATGAGATGGAACCACATAGCCAAACTGGGGACTAAGCACTCTGAACCCAGTACTGGCATAACCTGTCAGGTGGCATGAAATACTACAGTGACTACAATACCAGTCTGATGTAGACCTACACTGACAGCAATACAAGCATGTGAACACACTGGGCCATTCGTGGAGCCTAAGAATAGCATCCTGCATGAGCGGCAGACACCTCTGCAGCTGGCACACAGGCATATGTTATGCCTGAACACATCACGCATAACACATAGCACACAAATCCTGTGTGCCAAACAGTCACAGCCTGTACGGCTAGACAACACACCTGCCACAGTTGTGTTAGGTACCTTTATTGTCCGGTACAGTGAGGTCATGCTCACCAGGCTGGACAAGGTGAAGGTCACAGTGATATGCCCATGGGGCACTATGGTCCACCACATAACACAAGCATACAGGTCAGTCAGAGGCATGGACACATATGACTCAGTCATTGTCCATGCCACATACCTTCTCCTGCTGTACTTATAGGGTGCTGACATCATCAGTGTTTAGAAAGGGGAATGTGCATCATGTAGTGTGTTCCCCTAGTTGCCAAAAGGGACATTTCCCTCACACAAAATTGCACATACACTAGCCCCCCTTATTCAAACACACATACTTGTCATTTGCAGGATTCAAAACACTACCTAACTATGTTATGATACTCGAGACGGATGCATTAACAGAGTGCGCTATTCGCATTACTGGGAGGTGTCTCTTCTCCTGCTGTACTTATAGGGTGCTGACATCATCAGTGTTTAGAAAGGGGACTGTGCATCCTGTAGTGTGTTCCCCTAGTTGCCAAAAGGGACATTTCCCTCACACAAAATTGCACATACACTAACCCCCCTTATTCAAACACACATACTTGCCATTTGCAGGATTCAAACCACTACCTAACTATGTTATGATACTCGAGACGGATGCATTAACACAGTGCGCTATTCGCATTACTGGGAGGTGTCTCTTCTCCTGCTTTACTTATAGGGTGCTGACATCATCAGTGTTTAGAAAGGGAGTGTGCATCCTGTAGTGTGTTCTCCTAGTTGCCAAAAGGGACATTTCCCTCACACAAAATTGCACACACACTAACCCCTCTCATCCAAACACACACACTTGCAGGATTCAAACCACTACCTCACTGTGTTATGAGACTCGAGATGGATGCATTAGCAGAGCATGCTATTCGCATTACTGGGAGGTTTCTCTTCTCCTGCTATACTTATAGGGTGCTGACATCATCAGTGTTTAGAAAGGGGAATGTGCATCCTGTAGTGTGTTCTCCTAGTTGCCAAAAGGGACATTTCCCTCACACAAAATTGCACACACACTAACCCCCCTCATCCAAGCACACACACTTGCAGGATTCAAACCACTACCTAACTATGTTATGACATTTGAGACAGATGCATTAGCGGAGCGCACTATTCGCATTAATGGGAGGTTTATTTTCTCCTGCTGTACTTATAGGGTGCTGACATCATTAGTGTTTAGAAAAGGGAATGTGCATCCTATGGGGAGGCAGACGCCAAGCACACTCTGGCTAAGCTGTCATTCCCTAGGGCAAACAGCCTAGTGTTGACCTCTACACCCATATGTTTAATTGTCAAATGCACATTATTTGTTGCTGATAGACTGTTTGCAGGTCTTTATTGCCATAGCATTCCCTGTTTGTATGAACAACTTGTGTATCTGTGGAAGATGTTTGCATATGGGAGGGATCCACTATAGCACGTATGTCTCTGTAGTAATTTAACTGTGTGCACTGGGCAGATTGCTGTAATGTGGTTGGTTCCTGGAATAACACATACAAATACCAGATATGTGTGGCCAACTGCTAAACTGAGATTTGAGATTTGGCCTAAGTGTGTGAGCATGCCCAGTTCAGCCTTCCCATGGCATGTTGTCTGACATATGTCTCTGTGTGAGCATGCCCAGTGTGAGCTTTTCATATGTTGAACTCTGCAGCCCACCACATTTGTGGATGAGTGTGAACTTCAACAAATATCTCCCGTTTATGGTTGTGTGTTGTGTGTCATGTTGTGTAGTTACTGTCCGACTGCTTTGTGTGTGAACACAACAGGGATTATACTGTGCCTGCAGGGTTTGCATGGGATACTTTGCATACAGTTGTCAACATCCTTTCATACTGACCTAACACTGTAGTACCGTATAGTGTACTGGTTCAGTACTTTGACTGTGGTGGACACTATCCTGGGCTTTAGTCCTATCACTGCTTTACATTTCCATAGTGAGCACAACAGCCTGGTTAGGGGCCAGTTGTGCACATCTGACCATGTTGCATTATGTTCAGATATGAACTACTTAAACCAGGCTCATCCAACATTGGTAGTGTATTCCACAACATAGGTGTACATTTGCAAACACTAGCGATGTGCCCTAGGCCATTTCTAATGCTAGTCGGAGAGTGTGTTTGTCCTTCGACACACATTGTAAGTGGAGTTTGCCATGACATATGTCATGGTTAGTATACTGTGCCTCTGTCTACCTGTGACATAACAGTGATACCCAGGGTAAACCTACCATCTCCCATCCACTCATCAAGATTCCTCTTGAGGAGGATCTATGGGTGACTCTATGGATAGCCTGTACTGGGAGTTTACTCATGAGTGGGGGTGGCTTCTGTGTTATGGATCATGCAGTACAGCTTGTCCTATGTATGTCAGTGCTGGGGTTCAGGTCTGTCATGTGCATAGCTCACTGCCATTCAGATTGTACAAGGTGCAGCATGTTTATTGATTCCAGTTTGGACATGGCTTTATACATCAGGCACAGCTTGCCTCTGGGTGGGCAGTATGTCAGTGTGTGTAGCTGCAGTCTGTTTAATCAGGCAACACATGGCATCTGTGCAAGCTCTTTGATACTCCTGGTGAGGTACTGTTGGGGACTTTACAGTTGATGGAGGTGTCTGCTGAGGTACATCCCACAGGGGCTATTGTAGTCAATTGTAATGCTGATGAAGGATGACTGCAGAGCCACAATGACCTCCCCTTATCTAGATCTGATAACCTTCATGATTAGGTGGGTATATGGTATGTTTCTGTAAACCCTACAGCCACATGTTTGTCCAATGCAGGATATCTATCACCTTGTGTCCCCAGGTCTCTCATTACATGTTAAGTACGTAATGGGTTAACACCTATGTGGTAATTGGTGGGCACTTACTGTATATCCACAGGGGTTGACTATACACTTTTCTGCAATTAGCTTGCTGACATGGCTATGGCACCAGTTGTCTGTTTCTATGTCGTCCTTTTGTGGGATGCTTGTGTCAGCTGGAGGGTCAGATATGGTGGGCAGTTTGTAGTCCTCTGCAAACATGTTCAGACACAGTCCTTCCATGTTGCCATGTTGGCCTGTACCTATGGGACATATATACCAAACGAGGGAGGTCCCAGAACCAAGCCTTGTGGGATACCAGTTATATCTGGTTTGTAGTCTGACATGGCTGCAGCATGTCTGACCATGTCAGTTCTGTCCTTGGTCTGGTTTGCAACCCCTCTACTGACATAGGGGTTTATATTTAAGCTGGTGAGCATATCTATAATGAACATGTAGGGTATTGTTTAGAAGCCTTTGCAAGGTCCAGCTATGCTGTGTGGACCACATTGCCCTCATCAATGACCTTAATGATGGTTTCAAATGAGTCAAACATGTTTAGGGGCAGGATCTGCACTTAAGAAAGCCACACTGGGTAGGGTCCGGTGTCAGTAGGTCCCCAATATCTTTATGTCTGCAGTACATGCTGATCCTTTCCATAGCTGTGCAGACCGAGCTTCTCAGGATTCTGTGGTGGTAGTTTTCAGTATCCATTCAGGCAACACCTTTGTTGAGAAGGACCACTGTTGTTGTACACTGCTCTTTGGGTACATATCCTGTGGTAAGGCTGACATTGAGCAGTAGTGTGATTTGGCATTCCATTCTTCTTGGAGTCCATGTTGGACTCAGCCCAGGACACCATCTCATACCATTGCTGCTGTGTGTTTTGCTTTGTAGATGCTGGCTGTTACCTCAGCATCTGCAATGTCAGGGGGCCAGCAGTCTGCTGGGATAGATATTTTGCATTCTGGGGGGGGGGGTTTGCACTGCACCTGTCAGGATGTATGTTGGCAATATGTGTGTGTGTTTGGTATGTTGTTTGTAATATTTGTGTGATTCAGAGCATATCTGTGAATTCCCAACATGGTTCCTACCATCAGCTGTGGAAGCCTTGGGATTATCCTTAGTGTCCTGTACAATTTGTATCTTCATAGGTTCATAGGTTCATACTAGGCTATCCACCCTAGGGCATTTGTAAGACTAGCCAGAGTGTGTGTGGCTTTCGCCACCACTTGCTATGTGAATATTATGGCCATTTATGATTTGCTTTGCTGTGCCTCTGTCTGGACATGACACAGTGAAGACCCCCAGTGTAACTCTACGATCATCCATCCACTTGGCAAGATTCCTGTTGAAGAGTGTCAGTGAGGGGCTCTGCCTAACATGGAGTGGGATTCTGTTCCAGGGTGTGGGGAGCCTCTGGGTTATGTATCTGTCCCTCCAGCACATCCTATTTCATTATATGTTGAGGTTGACATCTCTCACTCTCACAGCTCCGATGGCTTTGAGTTTTCTGTGGTGGAGCATGTCCATTACTCCTGTGTTGGACATGGCCTTGTACAACAGACATGCAATGCCTCTGTGTAGGCAGTATGTGACTGCATTCAGCTGGGGTGTCTACATCCAGGCAGCATATGACATATATTTGAGACCCTTTATCCTCTTGGTGAGGTACCTTTGAGGTCTTTCTAACTGCTGCAGGTGTCAGGTAAGGTACGTCCCAAATGAGGCATTATACTAGATTATGGGTCTGATAAGAGAACAGTATAGGGGCACAATGACCTCTGTTGACATAGATGTGAATCCTTTCATGATACGGTGTCCAATATAGACAGTCTTCCTAGCCACATTGGCAATGTGTCACATAACAGGTTACTGTCCACTTGTGTCCCTAGGTCCCTGATTACTCCTTCCATACATAATGGTTTACCACCTATGTGGTAATTTGTGAGTACCTTGTTTGGTATTTGGTGGGACATTCATACTGTCCAGTGTCTTCAGGACGGCTGGGTGGGGTTCCTGTGTGTGAGAGTCTGGTCTGTAGCATGCTACAGACTGTACAGCAGTCTTGCCTATGGTTAGTTGCACATGGGTGGACTCCAATGCCTTGTGCATTGTCAGTTACCTGGACATATGGGTGTCTGTGCTGAATATGGATACTCACCCTCCTTTTATGTTTTGTTCCAGGTCTTGGGGCCATAACGCATGATATGTGGTATAACCTGGTAGTGCTGGTGTGCTGTCAGGAGACTTGCAGCAGGTTTCTGTCACTGCACAGACATCGATGCTCTCCATACTGGGGATGGCCTCAGGAGCATGCATATTGAGGTTTACACATCTGGCATTGGTCAGCATTACCCTTATGTTTCTTTCCACTTATGTTTTGTAGGGTGGTGGGTTAGTTTTTTCAGTCTTGCCTACAAAAGGCTCTATGGAGGTGGCAAAAGCCTTATCCAATATCCAGACACCCAGGGGTAACAGGTGCAAGCCATCCCTGGAACAGCTGCGTGGCTTGTCAAGCATGACATCCCAAGCAGACAGACATTGGATCCCCTTGGAATGACACCAGTAATTGTGCCACTTGTTATAACTGATCATTCCGTGTTTGTAGAGTGGCATCATTCTTGGTGAGGGTAGGATGCTGCAGTGTCATACCGGCCTGGACTACATAATCGGGGAGCTCATCTATGTCTCTTTTCATGTAGTCTGGGGAGGTACATCTCAGGTCATTCACACCAGCATGGACTATGACTGCATCATATTTCTACTTGCTTTGGGGTGACCTGCATACTTGTGTTATGTGGTGTATTGTAGCAGCCTACAGGCAGCTTACTGTACCCTTTCCCTTGTTCAGTCTGGTGTGCGGGACAGCAGCGTGTCTCACTATGGAGTCACCTATTACAACTGTATCAGGCATGTTGTTTCTCCTTCTGGCCTGTGACTGTTTGGCACACCAGCTTTGCGTACTATGTGTTGCACGTGCTATGTTTGGAGGTTGTTTGATTGGGTGTCTGCTTTGGAGGCCTCTGTTGGTGTGGTGTGTTTGTAATTCGGGCCTCCAGGAATATTTTTCTGTGTTTATGTCTTTGGTTTGCAGTTGTGATAGGCCTATGTGGGACTGGGTTTGTGGTGTGTGTGCTTACCTTCTCCTCCTGACTAGTTTTGGGAGTACTGAGTTGAGGGAGCTCAGCCTCCAGTTTGGATAGATGGTTGCATCTCTCACATATATTTGTATTTCTTGGGGGGAGTTGGGGGTTGTCTGTGTACTTGGGGCAGGTGTAACATTGCCTCAAGATTCACAGATTCAACTTGTTGTGGCTGGCCTTAGTGGATTGTATGTGTGGACATATTTTATTGCCATACTACTGATCAGTGATTACTTCTTTTTTTATGTTTGCTCTATCATGTAGTACCTTCCTCATTCTCTTGCATGGTTTGGTTATGGCTGGTGTCCACCATGCCAGATGCCTGCGTGCATGGCATTGTGTCTTGTTTTAATTTAGGATTGCATAATCCAAGCATTCCTGGCAGTGTTCATGGAATGCCTGTATAACAGGTTCTGAGGTGTGGCCCATATTTTGCACCTGCACAGGACCTTTAATGTATTCCACATCAGTTTGGAGGAGTGCAAATTTTGCTTTACACATGTTTTTCACTGTAGTTTTCTGGCCAGGGACTGTGGTCAGGATGTGTATATCCAGTGTGATTACTCTATGGTCTGGTCTTACCAGTGAGCAATACACTTCTCATCTTGCCATCCAGTACCCATGTTGCTGATTATCACATCCAGTATGCTTACCCCTCTTGTGGGAGTGGTACGTTGTTCCTGGGCATTTTGGTTTATGGATTCTATGAATTTTTGTCCTACAGTGTTGGAGCTAGTATAATGCTCCCAGTCTATGTCTGGGTATTTGCAGTCACCCAATATAATGTGGTTTGGAGGACTTGATATATTCATGTATTCTGACATAGGCCAGGTGCAGTTCCTGGTGTTGGGATGGTAGTCTGTAGCAGGCTATAAACTGGGGGGCAGTTTTAGCCACTGTTACTTGACCATGGCTAGTCCATGCTGCTTCTTGTTGTGGTACCAACATGGGTGTGTGGTTATCCTTGACAATTATTGCTAGTCACCCTCCTTTTGTAGCTTGTTCCATGTTTTGAGGCTGTACAGCACAGTATGAGGTGTAACCTGGTAGTGTTAGGGTGCTGTTGTGAGCCTTGACCCAGTTTTCTGTTACAGCACAGATATCAACATTCTCCATACTGGGTGAGTTTAGACTGCATGCATCTTGCTGTTTAGACTTCTGGCATTGGGTAGCATTACATCTAGGTTCTTATCCCTTCTGATACCTATGGAGGTAGGTTTGTGTTTTGAGCCTTACCTATTCAGGGCACGCTGTGGGTAACAACAGCCTTTGCCAGTATCCATACGGCCTGCACTGATAGGTGCACGCCAGTCCTAGCAGGTGGAGCATCATGTCATGCTCAGCATGTCATCCCAGGCTGGCACACATTGGATTCCTATTATGTAGCATAGCACATACCATGACAATTTGGGTACATGTAGTTGGTGTGTACTGCAAGGCTCCACCAGATGTGTCCAGACACAGGAACCGTGACTTGAGCAGCCCAAACACACGCTCTATTACATTACATGTTTGTGCGTGTGCCTCATTATGGCGTTCCTGTTCAGGTGTGTGTGCATTTCTGATGGGTGTCATCAGCCACGGCTCCAGTGCATAACCTGCATCCCCCACTAGGTGTCCGTGTGGGATGTCCCCATTGGCAAATGTCTGGTACAGCTGCGTCAAATGCCAGATGTGGGAATCATGGTAGCTCCCAGGGCAACCAGCACACACATTCATTATTATGCCCTGGGCATCACACACGGCCTGGCAGTTGATGGAGGGGAAGCCCTTGCGGTTAATGTAGGCCCTACCCCGCTCACCGGCTGGTGCTTTGATGTGTATGTGTGTGCAGTCTATTGCACCCACTACCTCAGGGTATTCCGCTATTTGCTGGAAGAGATGCATATTGCTGGCCAATACCTCATGGGCATTGGGGAAATATACATGATCACCTACATGTGCTGACATGGCATCCAGGAACTGGTGCAGTACCCTAGAGGCTGATGCCTGTGATATCCCCATCATATCACCAGTTGGTCTCTGGAAGATACCTGTTGCTAGTATTCTTAGGCCAACACATACCTTGGTTTCCACTGGGATGGGTTCCCCCTCTGTTGGTTCTGTGTGTGAGGCGTGGCCTGCACAGTTCTACTATTTGCTGCAGGAGGTCTCTGTCCACTCTATAGCGCTGTACTATCTCCAGCTCATGTAACCCATGGTAGGTGACCCTGGGCCTGTACACTCTTCTCCGTCTCCTCACTGTGGGTTGTCTGGCACCATCTGCATTGTCACCACCCTCAGCAAGTCGCCTATGTCTCATTATGACAGCTATGGCAGCCCCTAACATTTCTGCTCTGAGTTCAGCTTTTTCAGTTTTCACTTCTAATAGCTTACTCCTGTCTTGCAGTGTCTCTTGTGAGAAACATCTTGCACTGCTGTTTGCAGAGTTTTAAGTGTTGGGCTGAGCTACTATTCTGCCTGTGTAATTGCCTGCTTCTAATTGTTTTCACCTGCTAGCTCCAGCAGTATTCCCTGCTAGCTTCCTACTAATTCTGTTGCTTCCTTTTTCCTTTCTGTTTCCTCAGGGGGGAGCAGCGTGCATACCAGCAGAAACACACTCACAGTGGCTTACACGTGCGCACACATGCTTACACAGTTCAGAATCTGCTTATTCGGGTTAAAACGTGCGCACACCAGCTCAAACAGTGTTACAGGTCTGCCAATAGGCTTCTACATGCTAAGTCTGCCCTACACACGCGCACACCTGCGCAAACAGTGTTAAACATCTAGCAACACGCTCCCACATGCTTAGTCTGTCTTACACGCGCACACACTGTCCTACTCGTGCTTCATGGTGCGCACATGTGTGCATGCACGCCCAGCAAGAAACTTTGGTGTAGGCAACAGTGTACACCTTCCATTTCTTGACTTTCCCATGCTTATGTTGTGGCACTCCTCTTTCCATGATATGTGTCTGACATCTGTCATGTAACTCTGGCCTCCAATGAACTGCATTTCTTTCTGCCATTCCCCCCTGTGATGTCACCTATCTCCTACTCTGTTCCTCCCCCTTATGTAACTCTTACACTACTCAGAATGTGCTCATTTGCTATGTGACAGTGGAATTCAGTATCCTAACACTCATTTGCATCAGATTGCCTACTAATGCTTAGTTACATGTCTTAGAGTCAGCTTCCCCCCTTAGCAACCGCTACACGGTGACCATGTTGTTTTTGGTCTGCTGGTCCCTGGATTGTAAATCCATGTATTGCATAAAACCCACATTTGTGGGTTTATAACCTTCATTTTTATGTTTTTATATAGCGCAGTCCGTTTGCGCAGGACTCCGCTGGGTTTAAACATCGGCGATCGCCAAAAAAAAAATATTTATTTCTCCTATTTGCATCAGGGTACCTTGCCAATGGCCACATATTTGGCCATTGGCATGCTGCCTGACACATATGCACCCTTTATTTGGAGCTGACATGGCTCCATTGTGGTTTTTGCAGAAACGTACTCAGTTGTCAACTGAGTACATTTCTGCAGCTAAAACGGCTCTTACACGGGCTGCTTTGGGCTTCCTGGATCGCTAATCTACCTCATTTGCATGCTATTTGGCTGCAAGTGAGGTGATTAGCTTATCCACGCCTACTCCATGTAAGAGACGTTTTAGCTGGTCACTTACACGAACTTTGGGCTGTTCCTGGATCGCGAAGGCTGTATGGAGTCTTACACTACTCTTAGACTCCGTGCAAGCCTTCGTGAATCCTGCCCAAAGTGTTTTAAATATTTAGCACAACCATCAGAACAGTGCAAATTAGTTAACTTTGCCAGTACATTTTTAAGTTGTGAGAGGAGCCTTTCACTTGAGAAGTGCCTGGCTGTATGCCTTAAACCTAATAATTTGGAGCTTGGGAAGTGAGCGCATGTCCAACACTTTCTGTGTCTGAGGTGGCAGAGTAACAAACATATTTAATGTTCTCTGTTTGTGTCCACTGAATACTGTTTTGGGGAAAAAATAATCTCTGCTAGCATGTTTTAATTTATTGAGCCTGCAAAAGTATATAACAGAGTTTAAGATCAGGGTATAAAAGTAATATAACATATTACATTACATTTGCAATTAATTAAATGTACTCTAAATTACACAACAAAAGTTATTTTACTTTGTGCTTTATAAATCATATGTGATGTTTATATCCTGTCATTTTACTGTACTTTGTAACTTTGTTTAATTTATTACAATAAATATATATTACAAACACAAACAAAAAATCTTAACACAAATGTAAGCAAACCTGCTACAATTTGAACATGAAAAGTCATTGCAAATACCCTGAAAATAAAGATTTGTATTACCACAAACAATGAAAAGAATAAGAACTTTTATCTATATTCAATAACAGATTAATTGGTGCAGTTAACAACAAACTAAAAAAAAACATAGCTCAGTTAATACTAATCAAGTCAAACCACATTAAAAATTCATGTGATTTATCATAAAAGTCAGCTCATTTCATAACCGTTTTCATTTATATATATATATATATATATATATATATATATATATATATATATGTATATATATATATATATATAAAACAAGGTAGATGAAAAAAAGAAATGATAAAAGCTACCTCTATGTTGTGTTTTAAGAACAACTTAAATGTTTAAATTGTCACTGGGGCATTGAAATTGGTCTATATTATAACATTAAAGTCTAACAATGTTGAATGTTATAGTATCGAACCCAGCAGAGCGAACACTGGAAATAGCGAAGCTGCAGAGCACTGAATACTTTCCTAGGGAAAGTATTCAGTGGGCTGTTTCTGCAGCTTCGCTGTTTCCTCGACTGTGGAGTGAAGGTTACAGACCAGGTTAAGGTAAGTGTCCGAACGAAGGTCAGTGTGCGATTGGGCACAGGTTAGGTGAGTTAGGGTTAGGGCGCGGGTCAGGTAAGTGAGTGATTGTGTGGACGTGAGGGTTAGGGTGAGGTAGGTGAGTTAGGGTTAGGGAGCGGGTAAGGTGAGTGTGCGATAGTGATTAACCTTAGGGTTAGGGTTGGGTTAAGGTAAGTGGATAGCTAGTAGTGTATGTATGGTTTAGTGTAGGGTTCTGTGAAGTGTGTGTGTGTGGATTATTTATTTTGGTGTGCTTGTGTTGTATGTATGTTTGTCAGAACAGCAATTTTTTTTCCCTGGGAAAAAATTTGCTATTCTGACTGTTTGGTTTTCTGGTGTTTCTCTCTACTGGGTTCGATAATATAACATTCAAAGTTGTAAGACTTCGATGTTATAATATAGACCCCCATTGAAATACCCCAGCATTTAAAAGAACTTGCCAGCTGTGTTCTTTGAAATCTAATAAGTTTTCAAGACTTTCCAAATTAAGATCGGGATCAACAAAATCCTATGTCAGACAAAAATGTTTAAAATTAATGCAATAAAAGGGATGATGAAAAAGTATATTTTACAATTATTTCTGTTCATGGCAGAGTAAATTATAAAGGTAGATATGTGCTGGGGCATATGCACAACATGCAGTTAAATAGCTAGGACAAACATGCGATGAGAGTCCTTCTGTAATGTCACACCAAGATGGGGACATAATGAGGTCATCTCGGCAATGAAAGGGCATACAGTAAAGTGGGATGAGTACACAATATAACGAAACTCACTGAATCCATAATGAGCAGTTCTATAAAATAAATGAAACAGCAGAAAATCTTAAAGTATTTGACAACATTAAAATATGACATATGTCTTCTTTTGGAAAATATATACAGAATCCTACATCTACATCTTTATCTATCAATAGCCATGATTAAAATTATACAGAAGTGGATAAAACACTAGAAAATCATAGGTTCATATCTGGGCACGGGCAATCAGAATTGCCATATAGCTGAAACACCTGATGTTCATAAGGGTCATTTGCATATATCCCATGTGCCTCTGTTACAGGAGGCTTTGGGAGGTCACTCATTGGAAGTTCTAGCTTGGCTGGAGTTTTCATTTAGTTTTTTTCTGATTGTTTCAGGCTTGGAATGTACTGTTACTTTGAAAGTAGCCAAAAAGAAATGCTACAACTAGATGTTGTAAATGAAGTTAGAAATAATATTTTATTTCTAAAAAACAGTAAGCAAAGCACAAGTCATTTGACTTGAACAGTATAACATATGTATTTATTAAAGTTACCCTTGGCTGGACTAGAACTTTATAAAATGATGATTACCGCACTTATGTTATATAGTTATTAGGTGAATACTATAGGCTTACTTCGTCTTGCACTAAATACATTATATATACATTATTTATACTGTATAGGCTGTCTCTTTCTGTGTGCACAACAGATTGGTTTCTTTACCATTGTGGCTTTACTGTATAGAGACCTTTTATTCAAATTTCTTTCATCACCAAAAATGCCAGAGAAAATACAGTTTACCTACTCAGATGAAAGCAATAGGGTTTATGCCAGCATTACCAGTTATATCTGGGATTGTGGTCTGACCTACCTTTTACTATTTATAGTATTTCTAATAATCACAATATGATAATATGAGTAACATAGTATTCTGTAGACAAATGTTCTAGATATGTTTCATACAATGAAACAAGTATATCTGCATTCTTATCTTGAAAAGTTGAACAGTGTCTACCTGAACTTGCATAGTTCTCCAACGCAAGATGCATAATTTCAGGGTTTACCTTTAAATAGGCAATTGCACTTTGTCGAACGGCCACTTCTTTGATGCGTTTTGCACAAACCGAAACCACGAAAATTTTTAAATGTCAAAAAACATTCAACGTTCGACATTACCGGCCACACAAGACCTCCACACCCATGCTACCATGGGTCAAAAAGGGGTGAGGTTTTGCTGTTTGCACATTCGGAATTCGACGGTGATGATCGCATTTCAGCCTTCGCGCAAGTCGAGTCGCCCATATCAGGATCGGCATTATAAAGGTAAACCTAATTTCAGAGGTACTTTTGTGCTTCAGATCAAGTAAAAGTCCAATTGTTTTACATCTCTTTTAGTTATTTACAGTATCCATCCAGTTATTAAATGTCAGATGATGGGATCTAGTTACTTTACACAGTAATGCTTTTAATTTAGTAATTAAATTTGATATATTGCTAATTAGTTCCCTTTATTTCACAGGTCATTTTAAGGTAACCTCCTTACCTTAATCACATGATGTTGCACTATATTACATTATATTCTGATTCAAGAGGTCTGTTGACATGGTGACATGAAAAATCTCTTTACATCACTTTTGCTGTTTAAGGGTATAAGTATTACATGGACACTGAGTTACTGCAAAGGTTTACCTGAAAAGTCCCATTAGGCTAGCACTTGCTGTCTATGACAAAAATTAATTTTGGCTATGTGTATAAAGTAACTGAAAGGGATTACTTTATGCCTTAAGGTATGTCTCTCATGCAGTGGTAATGATTGGTATTACATTAGGATGAAATGGCTAGTCTTGAAATGACCACTGGGTCAATAGCCTAGTAACCTCCTATGATCCTATGATCTTATGATATTGTAGTCAACAAACACATATGAAATGCATGGATAAACATATCTGGGAATTCATTAAAGTGCCTAGCATGAGCTGTATGTCTCATACTAGAAAGTTTCTTCTCCAGGGAAGTGCTCATTTCCACTGCAGATGCATGTTAGCCATTACAATGTAAGACCTCATTATCAGTTAATTTGCATGTCTTTTGAATTGTATTTACAACCAAGACATGCCATTCATTGCTGATCTTCACATCACAGCAGTAACTAGCTACTCATGTTGGCAATGGCATCCCCCAGTTACTCTCTCTCTCTCTCTCTCTCTCTCAAACACACACATACACACACACACACACACACACACACACACACACACACACACACACACACACACACACACACACACACATATGCATACCACACTGTCTTTACCTGTCCCTACCCTAGCTACCCTCCCATGGTTCCTACACCCCATGATAGGTTGAGTCCCATTATGTCACATATCTATTAGGACCTGGTGATAAAATGTCTCCCCCACCCTTCAGTCTCAGTACTGCTTTCGACACCAGAATGGTACTTTATTAATTCCTGGTGGCTGGTTGATCCCCCTAACTTCTGATCCCCATTATGATGTCTGTGCCATTATGGCGCTTTAAGAGTATCCCCTGGTATCTAGTGGTTCCTCCCACCACCACCATGTTTGTGTTAAGCAGTTGAATACAGCCATTGCACTGCAATGCAGTACTGTGTAAGGATGGCTGCTGAATCTGGGAAAGATGCCATGATGTTCACACTGAGGTGCACATGTGAAGGTATATTGTTGAATGTGAGCCAAAGTAAGGTAAGGCACACCTGTTTACCACAATATAGATAATTTCTCAACTCACTGGGTATGAGACTCCAAATGTTCTGGGTATAGGTACCTGTAGCTCATCCTTTACTACTATATATATATATATATATATATATATATATATATATATATGTGTGTGTGTGTGTGTGTGTGTGTGTATTACATGCCTTCACATCAAACATCACACTGGTTGAAGTGTCCATGGTTGTAGCACACATATGCAGTATTAAATTATGGCCAAATCAATTTAATCAGTCAGTTTATTAACATCTTAGGCAGTATTTTATGTGCTAAGCAGGGGTGGTTTGTGCTATAGGACTGCAGGACTGCAGCCCTCCCACCTAGAAAACAAAAAAGTAAAAGTAAAGAAACACAAAATCAAAGTAAAGAAAACATGTTACAATCGCCACAATTCCCAAAAGTACTCCACACATGTGCACACGGGAACACTCTCAGACTGCTTTCTCAGTAGTCTAGATAGGGGGAAAGGCATCTATGCCCCACAGATGCCCAGCAGTCTGTGCAGTGGTGACATCACAGAATAGAGGCACTCTGGACTGCAGCAGCAGCAGGCTGGACCAATCAAGGTGCATTTAACTAGCACAGCAGCTAATGAGGTGTGCTGGATCAATTGCATTTAACTAGCGCTGCAGCTAATGTACACAGGACTTCATTAGCGCAATTTGTTGTCTACAATACAGGGCTCAATGGATATTGTAGAGGACTGGATTTCTTGGCTCAATAGATGTGTTATGCTCGGGCTCATTGGCAGGAAAGAGATGAAGGTGAGCTTCTAGTGTGTGTGCATGTGAAATGCCTCAGTTGCTATATACTGGTGGCTAAAGAGAACTCATGGTGGTGTGGTAGGAAATATCTCAGGCTTGAACCCTGTACCTTGTATGTAGGTGGCATGGGCCTGAATTCCCTACCCACCACCATTTGTAAAAAATGTGCAGATTTTTGCCTCATATTTGTTCTGTTCTGTTCCTCATAAAATCTGTGGTTTCTATATTTTTGTTAGCTAATCAGTAGTGCTGTCAGTGGTGCAGGGGTAGCATTATTGCCTGATAGCTATAGCTTCTCTGGTTTGATTCTTGCCTGGGTTGCTTTCTGTGTGGAGTCTGCATGTCCTCCCATCTTAGTACAGATTTCTGTCTCATATTTGTTCTGTTCGGTTTCTCTTAAAATCTGTGGTTTCTGTATTTTTGCTTCCTTGCACAGGCAGTGGTGCAGTGGTAGCATTGTTGACTGACAGCTACAGCTTATTTGGTTTGATTCTTGACTGGGATGCCTTCTGTGTGAAGTCGGCATGTCCTCTCATCTTACAAAGACAAGTGTCTGGAGTGTTTCTCCCTGGGCTTGTGCTGGAAATTGGCTTTTGTTCCAAGTTGGACTTTCCTGGTTAATAAATGTTAAATAAAAATGACAGGCATTTGAATTTCAGACTTCATATTCTCCAGAAAGTACATGGTAACACAAAATATTTTATTCTAGCAATTTTCTAAGTTTATAAGATGGATATTTGAAATTTGTTCCTATTTTTTGGACTGCATTCCCTCATTATTGGCTTTGTCCAGTTGTTTTGTGCTAAGGTTGAGAGCTATGGTGAGAACTGAATTCACTAAATGGTAGCCATTTAAGTTTCAGTCTTCCTTTTTTTCACAAAACAGCTGATTTGGCATAGTGGTATATTGCTCTGACTATTTTGCATTGGGTTCTGGGTTCCAGACGTGGCAGTGATATGTCTGGTGGTAACACGGCATTTTATACTAGCAACTTTTCAACATTATACAAGCAATGTTTAAAATGTGTCCCTGATTTTTGGGCTTTTGCCCCCCCCCCCCAATAAATGTTGGCTTTTTCCAGATTTCTTGTGCTGCAAAGTTCGGAAATATGGCTGAGTGTCGAGTAGATTTTACAAGGAGCTGAGAGATGCAGGGGAACAAAAGATTAGTGCTGCTTATGCTAAACCTGCTTCTATTGTTAATAGCACAACAGGTAATGTATTTGCTTTTGATGCAGAAGGCTGTGGGTTCTACTCCCACAGTAAGTTGATGCATTGCTGATACTGTACAGTGTTGTAAAGGGGGGTGGATGCTACAGTCCCTTTTGGTGAAGATACCTAGTAACTATCAACCTGTTATTAGTTTGCCATCCATTCCCTATTTAAATATTACTAGCTTATCATTTTTTTAATGCAACATAAGCAATTTATTCCTCAAGGGCAACATGCACTTTATTTGTAGATGAAACAATGAAATATAAAGTTGTTTGCTAGCAGCAACCTCTTTATTAGTTACAGATTTATTTAATGTGGAATTAATTAGATGACTTTTACTACTTCAGAGATTGTGCATATTTACTGATGGTGGACTGTAGAAGTCTGAGTAGACTTTTATGATGGAAATGTTCTGACTTGGGCAGTTTTGTCATTATTGATGCATGCATTTTGTTTCATTCCCCAGGATTCATGAAGCTTGCACCAAGCACAGGCGTAGCGATGGCGTTCTAACACCAAAGATGGCCGCCGAGCGATTCAGGTACGAGCTGTTCCCATGTGCACTACCTGCGTATGCTACACCCGCAGAACTCCTGAGCCTTGTATGCTAATCACCCCATGTGCAGCAGTGTAGAATGCAAATGAAGGTATATAGCGATTCAGGAAGTGGTGCAGGCATAGTATAAGCATGCAGAAATGTAAACCATAGAAAATGGTTTACATTTTTGCAAACATAAAATTCGGAGCCATGACAGCTGACCAAACACATGTATTATATTGTTAATATATGTCAATGGCTAAATATATAGCCATTGGCATAAAAAACATGTACAAAATATAAAATTAACATTTAATATATATAGTCGCACTATTGCGACGTGGGAGCGCAGAGCAGCGGTGCGCAAAGGGGATCTCAAGAAATATATAAAAATATAGAATAAAACTGCAATGAAACACATATCACGATATCCCCATAACAGCCAATGGCGGGCATGCTACACCATACTCATGGCGCAAGGGTTGCTAAGGGGCAGTGACAGTGTTTTGCGCAGTAGCTAGGAATTAGTAGGCAATGCCATGCAAATGAGAGGAGTAGTAGTGAATCACAGATTTCCTGCTGGTGTAAGGATGTATCTCATAGTGTAGCATTATAACACCGAGGTGAGCCCTTGAGATAAAGATGACATCAAAGAGGGGTGTGTCACCATTGCTGTAAGCACATTGGAGCATTGCTAAACCTGTCTGCCCCTAGCTAGACAAAGCTGCAGGATAGGTGTGTGTTGAATTGCCCATAGCTATGCTTATCTGAGAGTACACAAGGTAACCGACTATGCATGTGAACGGAGAAGAAAACATGCATAAACCTGGTAAACGGGTATGAGTGGCACACACTGCAGCTGAAACAGGAAGGATATAGGAAAGAAATAAGGAAATGCTGCAGCAGTGAAATTGGAGTACAAATGACTAATTAACACCTAGGAGCCTACAGTGGGCCATTGACAACAGCTAACAAGGCTGCAAGCAGCTACCTGCAGAACAGAGAAGGGGATGGGGCTGTACTGCAAAGAAAACAGCAAAGCATCAAAGCAGAGCAAAGGTGATATGCAGTATATCAGCTACAAGGCACATTTCCCATGACTGGGTAGAGAAAGTGCAAAACAAGAAAGATGGCAGGTGGATGCATGCCTGATAATGGGAGGGGATCCAGGTCTAAAAGTTAATTAAAGGGCAACAGATTAATAAAGGCAGGCAAGTAGATCTCCACAGTAAAGGCCCCACACTTGCAGTACTCATTGCAAAACCCATAATTAAGACATGCAGCAGCTGGAATAGCTCATACACACCTACTTATATCAGCAGCATCCATAATGCAATACTATAAAGTGTGAAAGCACCTCACACACATTTGTGTATTCCCTTAAACTCTGCACCAGTGGTGTATACAGATGGGGAACTTTTATTATGTACATGTTAGGGGCTGCCATAGCTTTGATCCACCAGCATGTGTTGGAGACTGAAGGTGGTGTGGAGGATGATGCACATGATCACTGCAGGCACCAGAGGAGTAGGAGAGTGTTCAGACTCAGGGTAACCTACCAGGGGCTACATGATCTGGAGATAGTAGACCATCACAGGGTGGACAGGGACACCCTACAGCAACTTGTGGAGCTGTGCCGGCCATGCCTTAGATCCAGAACAAACAGAGGGGAACCCATCCCAGTGGATACGAAGGTATGTATAAGCCTGAGAATACTAGCTACAGGTACCTTTCAAAGACCAACTGGGGATATCATGGGTATCTCACAGGCATCAGCATCCAGGGTACTACACCAGTTCCTGGATGCCATGTTACCACATGCTAATGAGTACATATACGTCCCCCAAACACAGGAGGAGTTGGCCAGCAATATGCATCTCTTCCACCATGTGGCAGAATACCCAGAGGTACTGGGTGCAATAGACTGCATGCACATACACATCAAGTCACCACCTGGTAAGCAGGGTAGACACTACATAAACCACAAGGGATACCCCTCCATCAACTGCCAGGTCATGTGCAATGCCCAGGGCATTATCATGGATGTGTGTGCTGGCAGCCCTGGAAGCTATCAGTACTCCCACATCTGGCATGCATCACAGCTGTATTGGTTATTTGCCAGGGGGGACATCCCAAATGGCCACCTGGTGGGGGATGCTGGCTATACACTGGAACCCTAGATGATGACTCCCATCAGAAATGTGCACACACCCATGCAGGAATGCCATAATGAGGCACACACACAAACCAGAATCATCATAGAGCATGTGTTTAGGATGCTGAAATCATAGTTCTGTTGCTTGAACATATCTGGTGGAGCCTTGCAGTACTCTCGAGGCACATGTGCCCACATCTTCATAGTATGTGTCATGCTACACAATATGGTCCTGCGGAAACAGCTACAGCAGGGACAGAATGGTGAAGGCCCTCACAGCCCACCACCATTGCCAAGGGCCCCACAGGCGCAGAGATACTCAGACCACAAACAAGCCCTAGTAGGCAGACGGAGGTGTGCCCAGTATGCCCATGCCTTAGCAAAGAGGGAACGTATAGCACACACACTGACAGTGTAGGCACCTAGGGACTGACACCTTTCTCCACCTGCACACACAGTAAAAATGGATGGCACACACACAAGGCTACCTGTAAATTGTCATGTATAGGCAGTCTACTGTGTGCATCCAACATAGGCAGCCCTCAACTATTGCACACACAACAGCCATTGGCACAAGGTAAGTCAACACCTGAACAGTAAATTAAGCTATAAGCATATGCAGATACTGTATATATAGATTCATAGGTAGGTACATGGCCAACTGCCAGAGGCCATTCATAAGGCCAGCCAAAATGTGTCAGCTTTTGCCACTCCATTGATTCATTAACTGTCCCTCTGTGGAGCAGAGCCAATGGCGGGATCCCTGGGGTGCATCTATTGTACCCCATCCACCCTTCAAGGTTTCTCTTGCAGAGTGTTATTGAGGGGATCTGTATAATGTAGTTAGGGATGTTGTTCCAAAGTATGGAGAGTGTCTGTGACAGGAAGCTGTCCCTCCAGCATCTTCTGGTTATTGTTGTGGCAAGGTCAGCTCACTACAGTGGGTGGCTCACTGTGACATAGATTCCCATAGGTGGAGCATATCCATCAAGCCTGAGTTTGACATGGCTGCGTTGGCCAGTGGAGATCATCTCTAGATAAATGAGATGCCACTGAGTAAAGCAGGAGTTTATTCAGTCCGGCTGCATAGGCCATATGTTGGAGGCCAGTATTCCCCTTGGTGAGGTACATTCGTGGACCCACCGAGCTGTTGGACATGTCCTCTGAGGTACATCCCACATGGGTTATTATACCCTATGATGGGACTGATGAGTGATGAGTAAAGGGGCATTATAACCCCAGTATGCCTAGATGGGAATCCTTTAGTAATCAGATGGCCTACATAGAAGGATGTCCTAACTACTGTGGATATATGATTGTCAAATTGGAGATCACTATCTACCTTAGTCCCCAGATACCCCATTACCTCATCTGTATTAAAGTGGCTGCTGCTCATGTGTTAATATGTGGGTGCCAATTCCACAATGGAATGACCATGCAGTTAGTGGCACTTGGCTGGAGGCCATGTCATTGGCACCCTGTGACATTTTCTGTGAGGCCCCTTGAGGGTTGTTCATGTCAGCTGGACTATCAATCATGGCTCCCAGTTTGCAGTCATTGCCAAACATGGTCTGCCATAGTCCACCTGTGTTTGCCTGTACATATGAGATGTATATGCCAAACAGTAGGGCTCCCAGGAGTGAATCCTGTGGGACACCAGTTGTGACTATTCCAGAGTTGGACCTGGAGACCACTAGTTGTTCCATGTGGGTTCTGTGTGTAAGCCCGTTGGTAACCCAACCTGTGATGTATGGGTGATTGTACAGGCTGGTGTGTTTATCAATAATACCTGAGTGGGACATGGTGTCAAAAGCCTTGGTGAGGTCCAGGTAGTATGTGTGAACCACCTCTCCCATCATCTAACGTCTTGGTGACTGTATGTAAGACATCAAACTGGTTCAGTAGGCATGAACTGCACTCAACCAAGCTGACCTGGGTTGGGTCACATGTTCGAAGGTTATCAATGTCATTGTTAATGAGTGCCATGAGGATGCAAACCATACCATTTCAGACCAGGCTAGTCAGGCTTATGGGGTGGTAGTTACCATGGTCAGTTGTGATTTCACCTTGATGGAGTGGAATAACCGTTGCCATGTGCCATTGTATGGGCATGTAGCCTGTGGAGAGGCTGAGGTAGGAATGCTTAATTAGGTGGGGGGCACATTCTCTTGTACAGTTTGCAAGATGCAATCTGGGTCAACATCTGCCTCCAGTGATGCTGTGTTCTGCTGTTAGAGAGGGCAATTTCCACCTGTGGGTTTCTGATGGTTGGGATACTGTACCTCTCGCGTAGTGTTGTGGGCTCTTTAGGGGGTGAAGTATGCACCGAATGTATCTGCAAGGATGTTGGCAATATCAGTAGGGTCAGCATATTTTGTGGTATATTTCACCGGCACAGTGCAAATCTGTGTGTCACCATGTAGATCCTTGACATAGCCAAAGAAGGCTTTGTGGTTATCTTTCGAATCTTTGCATATTCTCCTGCTGATGTTAGCCTTGGATGATGTCATGAGGGACGTACATATCATACTAATAGCGGTCACAGATATCTGCCCTTCGTGGGATTTGCTGTGTGTCTGGAACACTGTCCTACTTCTGGATTATAGCCTGTTTATTGCAGAGGTCCACCAGACCGGTGTCCTTTTCTAGGAGGAGTGAGTCTTGGTTTACCAGTGATGGCACGATCCATACAACTGTGTAGGTGCTTATAGACTGTAACTTGAGCAGTGTTTCTCCTTAGCGTGGGGGCTGTGAAACCCCCCACCCCTGTCACATGTAGTGTAAATTTAGCTGTAGGAAAGGTATACACTGTGGTATCCGTGGGTGGGGGAGATACTAGGGTGTGGAAACAGTGAATAGTTCATGGTCAGATCTAACCAGTTACCAGTTAACCTCCACTGTGGTGCATCTGTTGCCCATGTTGGTGGTGACCACATCTAGTAGTTTCCACCCCACATTAGGGAGGTTACCACCTGATACAGGTCATATGAGGTGATACATTCCAGGAAGCGCTGGTCCTGGAAGTGAGCACCGGAGTACGTTTCCCAGTTAATGGTATGGTAGTTGACATCGACCAATGCCAGGGTGTGTGTTAGGACTGTCATGTTCTCCACTGTCTCCAGGTAGGTGGAGTGGAGGTCCTGGGTCATGGAGGGTGATCCGTAGCAGGCCACATTCCACATTTCAGTTGTGGCTGATGTTAGCTGCACATGGATGATCACAGAGGCATCATGCTGCCCCACTAACCTGGAGGTGTAGTTATCTCTGATGAATATGGATACAGCCCCTCCATGTCTATCAGTCCATGTTCTGTGGTTGAAATGTGTGGTATGGGTTGTAGTCTGGTAGTGCTGGTGTGCTGTCGGGTGTCTTAAGACAGATTTAAGTTAATGCACAGATGTTGATGTTGTCCATCCTGAGGAGTGCTGTGAGTGCATACATGCTGTGATCGCAACCCCTGGTGTTGAGTAGCATAATCCTCATTGAATCTGCTATTGTGCTGTTTATGGAGCTGGTATTCACCTTTGAGACTCTCCTAAATAAGGCACCATGGGGGCGCCAATAGCCTTGGCCAGTATTCCAAAGCATAAGGCTGACACATAGGCCGGTATGGTATCATTGCATGCATGTTCCCCATCTGTGCTTGTTTTTCATTTCCCCTGTAGGTAACCTACTGGTAAGCAATAGAAAGCCTTAAACTTATACAAGCCTTCTAGCTTCCAAGATAGACTTTTGGAGTGACTAAATATCAGTGTTCTGTATGTTCTTGCTGTACTCAACTGTTTCCTGACTACATGGTGAGTTCTCACTGTATATTGTGATCTGAAGGTCTGTTTATTCACATGTTATGGCTGTGATGGCCTGCACATTAGAGGTTCACAGATAGCCTACTACCTATCTGCCCGAGGGCAGTAAAAAGCATAGCAACAGTGTGTTGGCCTTCCCTGCACCATTGATGAAGTAACTGAGCCTCTGTCAAGCATAGCCAATGAAGCAATTCCAGGCAGAGTTGTTGGAAGCTGTTGAAGACTGGGGTTGTGGAGGGTAATAGGGGCACTTAGTGATCTAAAGAGGGCATGTTAATGTGGCAATTCAACACCATTCAGTTCCCCCAACAGGTCTTGCAGCTATCAAACTGGACAGGCTCCCCCACCCCCTGGCCGTATGGTTATAGGGAAACATGATCCCAGGGGTGTATAGTCTGTTACCCATTCACACAACAATGTTTCCCTTGAAGTGTGTCAGTGAGGGGCTATGCCTAATGTAGTTAGGAATGTAATGTATTGTCTCACAGTACATTTGTCATATGTTGTTATTTCAAGAGTACGTGAAGCTTAGTGAGTTTGGGGGCTCCTGCCCTTTGCTTAGCCTAGCTTACACATAGAAGTCATCTAAATAGGAAATAGGCGGAAGCAACGTTAATGTCAACAGTGTAATGGTTAAAGCATCCGCATAGTATCTGTGCATTTGAGGTTACAATCCGATAAAGGCAGGGATGTTTATCCATGTGCAAAAGTATACCTTAACCACAGCTTGCATATATAGGTAGTAATCATCTGTATAATAAACATTCGAATAACCCATATAAACCCATGTGTGCAGGAGAGTACAGTCAACAGAGAATGTAATGTTATGTCAGCACATAGTGAGATGTTACGTCACTGACATGTATATATCGGAAGCAGTTAGCGGATGTGGCCATGTTTGCGCACACAGGTTAAACTTTACAAAGTTTAACTGTGTTTAACCACTGCTATAATGTCGCACAAACGCTTTTAAACATGCTTACAACTGCTTAAATGAGCCTTATTCTGCAGTAAAAAAAATTCATAAAGCATCGCAGGTGTCAAACCCTGGACCATGCCCACTATTGTCATGGGATGTACCACTAAGCCATCCAAGGTGCACACATGTGACACTGTCTTGAGACTACACCTTATACCATATGCATTTCATTGTAATGATCACAAATGGGACAGTGACTTTGTGTACATATGTACAGTACATTGTAATGTACTGTCATTTGTGAACCAACACATTCCAGTCTGCAGATGTATTACTGTTACAAACTAATACGAAATATATATATATATATATATATATATATATATATATATATATATATATGTGTATATTATACAGTTACATCAATAGCCATATATATAAACATCTATGAACACACTTCATGACACAGAAGCACTCCAAAGGAATTGGAGTGTACACAAAACACATGTAGCTCTGGTATTATAACAATTAATATTAACCTAATTCACCATAGAAGGGGTGGTTGTTGCGTATGTGAAGATTGGGGTGGGGGAGGAATGATGGGTAATGCAATCATGCATCAAGGAGGGCCTGGGTCAGATGTCCAATAAGTGAACTGGAGGGGCATGCATGGAGTATGGGGACAATATAAAAAGGACACAAAGCAAGAACCTCACTCAATCATAATACACACTGTCAAGTCACATTGCAACGCCTACTTTTGCAAACATATGAACATTAACATGTAACAGACGTATGTACACCAACTGACTGTCACATTTACACCAACTGACTGTCACATTTGTTTTCAGTACTGAGGAATGTCTGCAATGCAATGTATATTCTAAAGACCACAGCATTCATACATATCTCAGATGCCTTAATGGTAAAGTCAGTGACTGTGGTGTTCATGGTCCTGGGTTCAAGAGCTGTTAGGTAATTTTGAAGGCCAGAATAAGGGCTTTTGGATGCAGGTGGATTAAAGCACTCTTAAGCAGTTGTAAGCGGGTTTCCACGTGTTTGCGTGATGGTAAACGGTGCTGAAACACGGTAAATGGAGAAGCGCTTCACACGTTTGACCTTTGCTTAACATCGATCAGACCACGAGCAAACCTGCTCACAACCACGTAAATGTACGTTATTCACACTTTCCCTACCAGTGCCTACTGTGAGAGGTAAAATAATAACACCTTCCAGGAGTAAAACCCTGAACCATGTACTCCATCCTCAGAGTAACCTAACACTGAGATACCTGGGATGTACCTATCCCAGTTGTGTATGCAGACAGGTTAAAACATAAAAGGGAGGAACGTGTTGAAATAGGACAACCTGCCATGTACCCAATTAAAGGTGTATGCTCATATATTGATATATATATATATATATATATATATATATATATATATATATATATATATATATATATTGTCAAAAGATTTTAATACTCTTAACATATACTGGAAGAATCACGCAGATAAAAATAAGCAAAAAGGTTTATTTTACATGCATGGAGACATGCTACAAAGTACATGGTATGTCAGCAGTCTAATTTCTGTACACTTCACATGGGTTTTTATACCCTTCTCTGCACGTACACAGTAACTGGTTACCAGACAAGGAATTTCAGTCAAGGCTATAAATTCACATACTGGAGCCTTAGATGGTCAGAGGTCAGGCACAAGATAAGCTTGTGCCTGGACCAAGGTAACATCTGTGCATTCCTCTTTGGTCAGCAAATTCTTTATAAGAAAAACAACTTATTTTAACTTGCTTCTTTGCACACAATGCAATTTCACATTTTAACCCTTATTATACATGATACAAAGATGTTGAATACAAAGATTCTTACTACATTTCCCCTCTAACAACACTTTGTATCACCAGTAATACATTTTATTCATACAGTTTTTTGCATGACTCGTGTTCTGTATATTCAGAATAATAAGCTTTTGTTGCATTGGCAGACAATACACTTGATATTATCATTCGGATGCAAGGAATGCAGCAACAACCCAACAGTAGGAATATAATGGCACCAACACATATAGCAATTAAGACATTCATAAGTACTGTTCCCCAATTTCCAAACCAATTTTAGAAAAAGTCAGTTAATGGATTCTGTCCTGGTTTTGTAAGTTCAGAAACTTGTTGTAGGATCTCTAGATGACTGTCAATGTCATGTTCGTTATCTGGAATAAACGAACAACACTCCTCCTGGATAAGAGCGCAAGTACCTCCTTTCGCCGCTAGGGTGAAATCGAGCACCATACGATTTTGCAACACTACAGTCCTCATTGCAGTTAACTCATCCGTCACCAATTCTAGCGCAGAAAAAGTTGCATTGCTCAGAGTTTCTGACAGTTTTGACAGTTTTCTGAGCTCCCAAATGGATTTCACTGTCCCATACGCTGGAAGAATACCAGCCCAGGAAATAACATCATCGCCCAAGTCTAGGTGTGATAGCCCCTTGCTGCTACTATGGGCCAAATCGTGGTGATAGATCCAGGATGCATCAACGTTACCTACGGGATTAACAGGTTTATTAACAGCATGTACATTTCGTATTTTACCTTGGGGAAGAGAAAATGTATGTCTTATAGCTGGTGCTAAATAACCCAAAAAGCAACTGCCTGACCAATTCCTCGGTAACCATTTGTATGCTTTTCTACCACAGATAAAATAACAATCATTTACTTTAAGTGTAATATTGACTGGAACAGAGTAATTTCCTTCATCTTGCAGCCCTTTAAACAAACGATCCTACACAGATAACATTTTTTCAAAGAAACTTGTGTCATTAACAAGCCCTGTACTATTAACAAGCACTCTTACAGGTTTGAAACTCGTTGCACAGTGCCCATCTATTGTACAGTTATGAATTATTGTTACATTACACTGACTCCATCCAACCTTAATCTTGCCAAATCTTTGAAAACATACAGTTCCATTCTGGCGACCCATGAGGGGTAATGCTATTTTGTCCTTTAAGGCTACATTTGAAGTTTCAAATAGTAAATTAGTCCATGTATCATTTGCCCCCAAAGGGACTGTACCTAACATTAGACCACCATGTACAGTAGGGATAGCTGTGCATATCCAACAATTTGAAACATTAAAAGTTAGAGCATATGCATACTTAATAGCTTGATATGTATTAAAAGGCGGATGCCAAGCCATATCCTCGTCTCGCTTTACTTGGCTAGTCTTGTTTGAAAACAAAAACGGCCAAAACAGAAAAGTAACAATCACACTTATTAACAACAAAATTATTTTGGAATGCTTTTGTGGGAAGGGCTGCTCCCTTCCGGTATTTCTCTGCATTGCTACAATAGTCAGATATTCATACAAAACAAGATTACTACTAATCAATGTTCCTCAGGGGAACTCAAGTTTTTGTCCAGTTCAAACTGTTTTACCAGTTTACAGTGTGTCAGATGGATCCACGATGTTCGTTCTTTTATTCGGACTGCTGTAGGTGTTGCTATCAAAACCTGGTATGGACCTTCCCACTTAGGCGAGGCCCAGGTTTTCCTCTTGACAATTTTAATCCAAACCCAGCTCCTGGGTTTCACTTCCAGGATCCTGTTGTTCTTCTGATCTGAAAAGCAATCATTCGTTAAAGAGGTGTTAGTTCTGGTCAGCAATTTCCTCATGTAATCTGCTATCTTTTCACCCCCCTCACGTTCCAGAGCAAAGATTTTGCCACTGCAGGACGTAATAAGGTCTCCCGTATAATAGTTCAAATGGTGTGACCCCTTTTGAGGTGGGAGTGGTACGCATGAACAGGAGTGCCAGAGGTAAGCAATTTATCCAAGACTGATGTGTCTCGGCCATGAGTTTATGTAACTTGCCTTTGAGAATGCCATTATGGCGTTCAACCAACCCTGCTGACTGTGGGTGGTAGGCACAATGATATTTTAACTCGATCTGAAAAACGGCCAGCTTTTGAATAACTTGGTTTACGAAATGTGTGCCATTATCAGAATAGATGCGTGTAGGTAGCCCAAAATGAGGGATAATGTTATTTGTAAGGGCCTTGGCTACCGACAGTGCATCTGGGTGTGCTACCGGAAAAGCTTCAACACATTTTGTAAAAGCATCAATAATGACTAACACAAATCGCTTCTGTTGAACAGGAGTTAGTTCAATAAAATCCATGCAGATTGTGTGAAATGGATACGGAGGCAGCGGAAAAGCTGCTGGGGTGATCCGCATCCACCACCATGGTATCGTGCACAAAGCAGGCACGATAAACAAAATCGTTTAGCGTATGCTATAAAGCCCTTGGTCCAGAAAATTTGCTGGATCATTTGAACCATAGCAGCAGGGCCCAGATGAGATGGGCCATGCGTCACTAATGAGGCATAACTAAAAAGGTTTGTTGGCAAGACATACTTATCATTTGGACCTACAAAAACTCCCTGCTTTTGAATAGCCCCATATTTAACCCATCGCTGTTTTTAGTGAACTGTACTAAGTTCCTGCATTACCTGTAAAGTTTGTAGATCAAATTTATCTGTAGGGTGAAGTTCCTTCTGTGTGGTCTTGAGTGCAAAGGTACAGGTTAAGGCTACACTTTTTGCAGTTTTGTCGGCCAGTGCATTTCCAAGTGATACTGGATCCTTGGCATTCGTGTGCGCTGCGCACTTACAGATGGCCAGTCCCCGTGGCAGTTGGACAGCTTGTAAGAGGCTAAGGATTAAATCGTTGTGGGTTATTTCCTTTCCTGAGGCCATAACCATTCCCCTATTTTTCCATTGCTGTGCAAAGACATGGACCGCGGAAAAAGCATACTGACTATCTGTGTAGATAGTAACTGCCTTATCCTTGGAGATGGTGCATGCTCTGGACAAAGCAATCAATTTGGCCACTTGTGCAGACAGGTTCCTGGGGAGGGGTTTTGCCTCCAGTACCTTAGTCTCAGTTGTGACTGCATACCCCACTTGTGTAATACCTGCCTCATTCTTACGTGCTGACCCATCTACAAACAGGGTCCAATCTGAATTTGCCAAAGGTTGGTCCTTGAGGTCTGGTCTTGGTAAGACATTAGAGTGTATCAAATCTAAACACACTTTAGGGGCACCATCGTCAGCTGTAGGTAACAGCGTGGCTGGATTAAGAGTGGTGCATCGCTCAATGGTCATGTGTGGTTGTGATAGTAATGTTGTCATGCAGGATAAGTGTCTGCTAGGAGAGAGAAAGGTAACTTTATCCTGTAGTAGTATTACCGCGACAGAGTGCGGTACTTGTAAGGTAAGGTCATGAAACAAAACTAGGGTTGCAGACGCTTGCACAGCCTGTGCGGCTGTGACTACTGCTTGTACACAGTGTGGCAAAGATCGTGCCACTGTGTCCAATTTACTAGAATAAAAAGCTAATGGTCTCAATTTATCCCCATAAGTTTGCAACAGAACCGATGTCATAAAGCCCTGCTTACAATCTACTGTCTGAACAAAGGGTTTTGTATAGTCAGGGAAACTAAGTGTTGCAGATCCTGCTATCAACTGCTTTACCCTAGTAAATGCCTGTATTGCCTTATCCGTCCATTGCAGCGCATCATGTGATGCCATGGGAAGTGCGAAAATAAGTTCCGAAAGTGGACTTACATCCTCTGCAGAGTTGGGAATCCAACTACGACAAAAATTTGTTATTCCTAAAAATGACATCATTTCTTTTTTTGTGCTGGGCATTGGTGCCTGTAAAATGGCTTCTTTTCTACAGTTATTTAGTTGTCTACCAGCAATTGAAATGGTATAGCCTAGATACCGTACTTCAGTTTTACCAAATTGTAATTTAGATTTATTTACCTTATGTCCCTCTTTCACCAAAAAATGCAATAACCGAATAGTTTCGGACTCACAGACAGCCTTCGTGGGTGCAGCCAGTAAGATGTCGTCCACGTACAATAGTAGATGACAGCCATGCTCTGGTTGAAACCGTGCCAGGTTTGTCGACATTTCTTGTGAAAAGATTGTAGGGCTTTCACAATATCCCTGCGGCAATCGTGTGTATGTGTACTGCTTGCTCATAAACGTAAAAGCGAACCAAAACCTACTATCTTCCTGTAGGGGAATAGAAAAGAATGCATTGCTAATGTCAATAACAGAAAAATACTTATCCGTGGGAAGGATATCATTTAACAAAACAAATGGATCTGGGACCATAGGAGCCCTTGGCACTACAGCAGCATTTACAGCCTGCAGATCCTGTACCATTCTCCATGTCCCGTCCGGTTTCCTTACTGGAAACAAGGGTGTGTTACACGGTGAATCTGTACATGGAATTAAAACCCCAGCTCTCAGTAGAGCCGTGATCACTGGTAGAATGCCTTCTTCTGCCTTTTTACTTAATGGATACTGACGCTTATGAGGTCTAAAATCGGATTTTGGGGTTATTTTAACCTGTCCTGCTGTTTTTATTAGCCCGATGTCGTGTTGTCCGCGGGACCATAAGGAGTCTGGCACTGATTGTAACTTTAATTCTTCTTGCGGGGTTAGGAGATATAGTCAGAATGGCCCATCCCCGGGTGGCGTTAGCCTGTCTTCGCGGAGGTGCACTGTTGGTCTAGCCTGGGTGACCCAATTTAGTCTTTGTACCTGAACTCCTTTATATGCCAATTGTTCCGGTGTCATTTTGGCCCATTCAGTAACTTTTCTCCCCACCAGATACCATGCCATTTGTTCTTCCCTTGTTACAGAGACATGTGCAATGGAATTATTGCGAAAAAGTAACTGCATATCTTTTGTAAGACTGCATGTAACTGCAGAATTTCCTAATTTATCCCAATAGAGATTTTGTAGCAGGATTTTTGTGACCTTGTGTTTAAAAAATTGCTCCTCATATTTGTCGTCTGGTCCCACATACCTCCTGTAATAAATTGTACAGTGTAGTTGTTTAGCTACCACTGGCGGTTGTGTGCCATATTTGCTTAAGGCCAAATTAGTTAGCTCATTTACTACATCTTGTGGTCCAGTTTCAACAAGATCATTACTGTACCATTACTGTACCAGCCCCACTTGTAACATAACATCTTGAATTTCTACTCATTTGGCTAGAATCCCTGATACAGTCGGTACAGCTGCTATGCCAAACACGTGCATTAAATCTCTTCCTAATAAGTTTACAGGGCAAATTTTGGAGATAATGACTCAAAACCTGATAGTTTGGTTAGTTTCAGGGTCCGTGAACCATAAAGGTTTAGATAATGGTTCCTTATAGATGCGGCCATTTGCTGCCTTGACTAATACATAGTCATCAGAAGTTACATCGGATGGCACTGCAGAGTTTCTTAGCAGGGTCCTGGAGGCCCCTGAATCACACAAAAATTCTACATCCTTACCCTCTACTTGAAGTGTGATTATTGGTTGTGCCTCTAGCTGCATAGTTACAGCCAGCGCTGTTAAATTAACAACCTGATATTCACCTTTTTCTGAAAAATCAGTCATTTCATTTTCCCATCCTGCACATTCACCCTTACCTTCCTCGTTTGCGGCCTCAAAATCTTCCTCTTCACTCTGTCTTATTGACTCTGGCCAATCAGCCTCTTTATCCGGGTCTGATTCACCTCCACCACCATCATATAGTCATGCTGACCCATGATCCGGGGTGGTTTTAGTTTTTTCAGAAGACTGGCAATCCCTCGCAAAATGTCCCTTTTTACCACATTTGAAACATTCTCCTCTTTTCTGTCTACCTTCATAATCTTCGGAATGTCCCACATTCCCTCTTCCTCTACCCCTGCCTCTGCCCCTTCCTCTACCCATTAGTCGGACCTTGCAGTAGCATAAGTGTCCCATCTTCACTCACCGTAATGGTTTGAGCTTGTTTTTTTTTCTTTTTTTCTAAATATTTTTCTGCATGTCTTGCATACTCCAGTAGGGGCTGCAGACGTGCCGTCCGATGGTCTATCATATGCTTTTGGACAAAGTTGCTAATAGCACTTTTACACCCTTTTAAAAAGGCATTTTTTAGTTGTTGTTCATATGAGGAGTCTTTTGACTGATCTATTTCTTTTTGCATACCACTATGGTTATCAAAGCACTGGGTAAGTCTCTGCAAATAGTTGTCTACTTTTTCATCGTCTGCTTGTACACATCTATTGATACAGGTCCAGTCTGCCCTAGGCTTCCATTTATCCAAAATACGGGCTAGTAAATCCTTGACCTGCTTTTGGTATGAGTCCGAATTGTGGGCAAGTGGCTTATTATCTCCTCTGGTTATGGGATTCCAGTCCCCACAGACCAAGTGCCAGTCGGGACCCAAAATTTGTCGAATTACTTGTTCCAACTTTACGGCATTTAGCTTATAACTTTCTATCATGCCTGCGACGTCTTCACAAAACTTGGTCATATCTAACCTAGGGTGTGGTATTCCTTCTACGGCTTTTTGAATGTCTTCCCGCATCCAGGGTCGATAAAATAAAATGGTGGGACCCTGTCCGAATGTACCCGCTTGCGGATTTGCTACTTCTATGAGGGGATACTCTGTGGACGCCGAATTGACTTTGGTTTCCTTTTGTTTCCATTCTGATTTGTCTATACTACGGGTTCGTAGGTCCAGACTGTCATCCGCCTGCTTTTGTAAAACTACGGGAGGTATGGTTTTGCTTTGACCCACTTCTTCACTTTCCTGATACTGAGGTGGACTGGTTTTAAGGGTTTCCGGGTTTGGATATAAGGGTGGGGCCGTCGCCTTGCGACAGACGGCAGATGTTTCATTGAAAAATGTATCTTTTGCACTCGAGTCACCAGTTTTTTTGTTTTGAAGCTGTTCTCTATATTTTTTATTATCTTCTGAGCCTGGAGAAATCCTATTCTCTTTTGATCTTTAACCTTATTTCCTGCATCCTTACGTAAACTTTTTACCAAATTTTGACATTCTAATTTGTTTAGATTTCCACTAAACTCATAATCTTTTTTCCATTTTTTTAGAAATTTTAAATTATTTGGATGTAGGTTGAACATATATTGTTCATCCTTGGTTTTTTTGTTTGAGCGGTCGCTGCAACTACAGCAACTACTCCCTGTTCCCATTTTTCTAATCTGAGAGAAAAATTAGTTTCCTTTTCCTGAGATCTCTACCGTTCTTTTGTAAAATTAAACCAAAAGACAATTCCCTTATGACTAGTCCCTTTGTTCTTTTAAAAAGAGAACAATACAAAAAGAAAGAAAAAAATGTTACACTTACCTTTCTGCGGTTCTTCCGCCCCGTTCGTCACCGTCCCACGGATCGAATCTAAGAGTGACTGGCCTCTACTTACGACTTCTTCGTCGGCGGTCTTTCCGTTCAAGGGAGCCCGAGATTCATTCTCCCCTTCCTGTACAGGTTTTTCAGTCCCTCTTATGTGATTCGTACCGTGAAGAGGTGGCCCCATGGTCTTGGGCACCAGAAATGTCAAAAGATTTTAATACTCTTAACATATACTGGAAGAATCACGCAGATAAAAATAAGCAAAAAGGTTTATTTTACATGCATGGAGACATGCTACAAAGTACATGGTATGTCAGCAGTCTAATTTCTGTACACTTCACATGGGTTTTTATACCCTTCTCTGCACATACACAGTAACTGGTTACCAGACAAGGAATTTCAGTCAAGGCTATAAATTCACATACTGGAGCCTTAGATGGTCAGAGGTCAGGCACAAGATAAGCTTGTGCCTGGACCAAGGTAACATCTGTGCATTCCTCTTTGGTCAGCAAATTCTTTATAAGAAAAACAACTTATTTTAACTTGCTTCTTTGCACACAATGCAATTTCACATTTTAACCCTTACTATACATGATACAAAGATGTTGAATACAAAGATTCTTACTACATATATATATATATATATATATATATATATATATATATATATATATATATAAAGAGAGAGAGAGATACATAGACATGTCGAGATATACAGGTCTGCATATATATGTAGATATATAGATAGGTTAAAAACATCTATGGAGGTACAGATAAATGTATGCAATAATGTATATATCTATATACATGTACACACACACACACACACACATATATATATATATATATATATAAAAATATACACACATATATATATATATATACACATATATATATATATATATATATACATATATATATATATATATATATATATATATATATATATATATATACACACATACACACACACACACACACACACATATATATATATATATATATATATATATATATATATATATATATATATATATATACAAACATACATGTCTGTAAACAGCATCCAAAGTGGTGATATCTGAGTATAACATGGACCATAGCAATCAGACATTCTGCCCCCCCCAAACAATATGAACATAACATATGAAGAGTATATGCCAATACACTATTACAGATATGTTCTATGGACACAGTCACCAACACATGACTGCCAAAAGGATTCAAGGACTAACAGTACCTGCATGCTATACAGGAAGCATTTAATAGTGCCTTAATGAATTAGCCTGCAATTACCATAGTATTAGTCCACTAAGGGATAGGTGTTCACATAGGGAAAGAACACCCACACATATATAGACATTGTATAAAAGGGGTTCCTACACACCTGCATGTGCTATGTACACCCACCAACATCTACCCCACAACCGAAATAATTACATCAATACATACTGTCATACCAAAACCAATTATGAAACTACTGTTCAACATCTGCTGAAACCTTAACATACCTGGACAGAGACACACTAACATGACCCTTTGTGAAATAGTTGCCATTATACAATTGAACAGCTGCTGATGTAACAGGGTTTGTATGAACTAATCCCGTTTCAGAGGGTTGAAAGGTTCATACACCAGGAAGCTTTACCGAGTACTGATTATTAGCACAGCATGATACACAGTAACACCAAACTAAATACGTCTGGTAAGCACACTGTAAACCCCCTAACATTATATGCATAGCTATACAGCCTTGAGCTGGTCAAACAACCTGACCAGACTGAAACATATGCAGAAGTATTAGGTACAGACAAACCCTGCACAAGTAGCAATGTTCAGAAATATAACAGCAGTACTCACATTTAGATCAGCTCCTCTAGGCATTACACACAATATATTACTGTTCATCTCCATACAGCTGTTGCAATAGATTCCAAACAAAACTTCCAAGCTGTCTTTACTCACAAGTAAGGCAAAGGGACAACGCCCAAGTGGAGTACTCAGTTATACTCCACTGTAGCCATGGTATTGGCTAAGGTTGTAGCAGCACAGCTGATGTGCATGTAATTAGCTACTTAGGAACACCAACTGGTCATCAGGATAGCACATGTTACTGATCTGTAACTATAAAAGGTTGCCTTGTCACACATTCAAACCATCTGTATCTACCTGTAGGACAGTACAAAACACTGAAAGACGAACTGAAAATGAGCATTACACTAGTTAATAACACCTCCGATTACTAAGATGGTATGTATAACATGTAGTATGTCTGTGTATGTAGTACCTGTACTATAAGAATTACAGTGTAATCAATGCATATAGTGAAAATAGCTATCTTGTAGCAATGTATTGTTGAGCATTAGTAATGCTTGTAGTATTCTATGTGTGTACTGCTGTAGGTCACATGGTACACTCCACATACACCAGAAGGGATGATATGGGCTTGGAACCTACCATTTCGCTTCCAGCCACTGTCAGTGTCAGGACTGGTCCAACAAGTATGTGCTATAACAAGAGATAGTATATGTCGATATATTGTAACAGTCGACATATGTATGGGTGTATAAGTAAGATGAACATGTTAAAGGTGGGCTTACCATGTAAATATGGTGTGCATTGTGGGATATTGTGCCCATAACTGTGTAATGTACAGTATTCTAGGCAGACCTGTATTCTATTCTACATAGCAGTTCTGTTATGTTATGCAAAGAGTAGATATGTCTATTGGCAATTACAGTACTCAATGACAGGATACATAGCATTAGTATTCATCTGACTGGTTAGCAGCATCATAGCAAAGATAATTGGAATTGCCAGGTAACTATCCATGCACATAACACATGTAATATCCACCTCTCTACTATCATTTGCAAGCAATAACAGCTGTGCATGTGTACATGTTATGCAAATGTGCAGTGACCCTTGTTACAGAGCTAAGCAAAATGACTATGTGCACGCCTACACAGAGTGGATATTGAGAGTACAGACACACTGGTTGAACTACCAGGTTTGTGTAGCCCAATCTCTCACTGCCAACCTAACAGCCGCCTGCACATACTGTATGTAAGGTAGTGCACAACACTGGTAATGAAACAGGTTGCATATCATCTTTAACTCCAGTGTAACATCTGCAGTAGGAGTGTACAATGTAAGAGACAGCTGCCCATGTGTAATAGCCACATCATAGGTGATGGTTCACACTATCTGATTATATCCTGATCATGTTGATAGTGGCATCAGAGCCTATTGATACATGACTCTGTTTGGAGAGTGGGTGTCTGTGCCCAACAGAGCTCATGGTCCTGGTGGATATGTGAGTATATACCCAGAGAAGGAAACAGACCTGTAGACACTTGCATCATCTGTAATCAACTAACAGGATGTGATGTGCTCCTCAGAGGAGGATTGCTACTAAAAGTAGCTACAATGTTTCCGTAATAGCCAGTGTTGTCACGTCCATAACACAAATATTTACATGTGAGCATCACTGTCTAAAACATCTTCATAGGCAATAAGTAAACTAAATACAGTACTTGGTACTTGTAGTACTGACTGCTCATACAAGCATGTCCACTAGTCAGCTACTGGTGTTTCCTAATGTCAGCTTTGTGTTTGTGGCCATCCTGGGGGGAATGTAATCTCTATGCCAGGTACACTGCCTGACCCACCTAACACCACATCCCACACATTGTTTGGGATGCAGCTACAGAGGTAAGCTGGAAGGCAGCCCAGTCTACAGCCATGACTGGACTGGACAGTCATGAGGTGTAGGTTAACACATGCAGCTCATCAATACAACCAACACATACTCTTTCAGAACACAGTAAGGACAACCACACACTCTAATGGAAATCACACACATTCACAGACACATCTAAGTATCTGGCCAAACAATTGACCCCCCCCAAGCAGGAAGAGACAGACAATGAAATACACAAACTGTATGACATAGTTTCCATAATTGTGCCACACCTCTAAACACATGACTGGAAACATGCCCAACAGTACTCATTTGTGAATGCAAACTCTAGCACTGTGTTACACACTGACCTATATGAGGGCATACATACTGTCAGCTGCCTGTCTGCCATGATTAGCCACATACTCATACACTCAGACCACCTTTTGAACTATACACATGGCTCTGGCATATTCCATGTTGTGCAGGACCTGTGATGCAGTGGACTGCATGGAAACACATGTAGGAACTGTCAGGTCTTGTAGCCCATGCAGGTATGTCTCAAGGCCTGGGTAGCATTCTGCCATTTGCCAGAATGATACTGCAGTACAGGGACAAAAGGATTGTATTCCACAATTGTCTAGTGTAATGGTGCATGTCACAGAGTATCCAGTATCTGTCATCCTGGGATAACATGATTGATAGACCATGATGCTTTGCCAGACAGGGCCTGCACCTGTCACCCCTGGGAATCTGGATACTGCCTAGGGCTCATGCTTCCCATATAGCACCTTCATCATGCACGGTTCAAGTGAGGGCTCACTGCTGTTACAGGAACAGCCAAGCATAAACTGTGGGTCTCGCTACACAATGATACATGTCAGACACACTATACGGACACACATATGTCAATCCTTAACATGGAGAACATATCTGTGCAGTGGCTGAGACATGTTTCAATGCTCCGGAGAGCACACCTGCATGACCATGTTATAACACATACCTCACCTCTTGCCCATTATCCTTTATTGGAACACATGGGCTGCAGATGTGTGTATATTCCTGAGGGATATGTACACCCCCACGCTAATTGCACTTCCATAACATCTGGTGTATTATGCTGAGCAACTACCTTTGTGCCAAAGTGGAATTCAAAATGCACCTTGAGACAGATCACCCACCAGGCCACGGACTTCCCAACTGTCATAATGTGCTGTAATGGGGAAGATTAGGCCTGAGACAGAACTATAATAATGGCTACTCTCAACTATTCCATTATGAACTGGGAAGACTCCTCATGTACCAACACCTGCGCTCAATACATGTTGGATTCCATCGAGCCCACTGACCTGGATAACAGTAATCACACAAACAGGGCTAACAGTATGCTACACATGGTTAGTCTCCAATGCCAATGTTATGTTTCCTAAGAGCAGAGTGGTGAGTGCCATGGCACCCATGCAGATGGACAATGCATGTGCAAATGCTGAATCCTACACACATGAACCTTAAGCAGTCACATATGTGCAGTGATTGTGCCATTGAAACAGAACCAGGATTCAACCCAACACAAACAAGTAGGCAAACTGGTGGTACCATGCTTTAAACTGTACCACAGAAGGTAGTAACTGTTGCAAGAGTGAACACACATGAGTGTAGGTGATCCCTGGTCAGCCTCAGTAAGATGTAGATACACCATATAAAACCACACAAAGCTACTGTGAAACCAATCAGCCACATATTATGAAGCCAAGCACAGAGCATTCTATAGCTGTGTCATTAATTGTAATGGCAATGACAAGACCTGCTGCGCTGCACAGCACTATGGCATGGGAAGTACTGCACCTACAGAAATAGCACCCATTCATCCAGATAGGGTCTCAGAGAACCTAAACCCACTCCCACTCCCCCACCCCCAACAGGTACACTTAGTAATATATCCATGTACACTACAGGGCCCCTGTACTAACGACTATGCAGGTACAAGCTGCACTCTCTAAAGCCATACATACAGATTTCATGGGACCTGTCATCATCCCAGGGCGTATCCTACACAAATGTAAGAACATTCAGCTATCCACATACACATCATGTTCAATCATAGCTCCATGTCAGGCTGTGTACACACCGAATGGTGCACAGCAACAGTTATCACACCCCACAAAGGGGGAGACACAGTTGATAATGGGACATAGTGCACAACTACCCTGCTGAGTCTGGTCTGTACGGCAATGAACCGTGGTCAACATAATTGATATACTTGGTACAGATGTAGATGACAGTAGGGTTGATTCACACTGCATATCATGACCTTGCCAGGTTGTAGGACACTATCACCCATACTGTGTTCCAGCTACACTCAGTAAACTAGTTGTATATTGCTATGTCACAGGAGTGGTTGGCAACTGGACTGCTGGCAGAGCCCACACTACAGAAGGTGTCTGACAAATACACGCACATCAAACCAGTGCCAGCCACAGTAATACAGGGGTCATTCTTGGTACTCCCCCTCTTTGTTATCTATACTACATAGACTAACACAGAAGGCATCAGCCTATTGATGTTTGCAAATGACTATGAACTAGGAGCAATAATTGACTCATTGTGTGCTGCGTTCAACATACAGAAGGGCCTTAGTGTGTCAGATGTGTGGTGCGTGATGTATGGCCACAATCTGTCAGCTAAGTATTGCATTGTCATCCCCTATGTTACAAACCCTGTACCCATTAACTATCACCTAGGCAGCTGTAAACATAATGGCAACTGTGTGTATGGGATGCAGCTGGACAGTACTTCCCTTTGATAGTTATGTCACCACAAAAGACAGGTAGTCGTATGTGGCACCCCTAATCATGACAGGGTGCCATCCAGGAATATAGAGATAACTGCTCAGCCATACTCAACACCCATGTGACCCATAATAGATCACATATTTCCTTTAAGGGTTATTGCCCATGTGTGGATGGCCTACACAGCCCTTCACAATCCCTAGCTGCACTATGTAGCATGCAGCCTACCCTGAATAAAGCCATGTCCAACCCAGAGGTGTTGGACATGCTACACTTAACACATCCTGATCCCAAATAAACACATACGTCATGAACATACACCTTTCTAGTACAAGGATCACAATATGCCTGACAGATCCCTGTCCCATACACTTAACATACTCTTGCCATACTATGCATCCCTGTCCAGCAAAGCTGCACATTGCCACTCTCTGTGACATGGTGTGATGACCGCATGCCAAATATATCAGTAACCGTGTGTATCAGTTCTGTGGCACTGCTTGAACTGGCCACTGAAACTTACCTGTCTGTTGCCTACAGCTAGGTAACCTGTCTGCCTAGGCTCATAAATGGTATAGGGCATATAGTATACTAGATCACTATGACCATACATACTATAGTTGATATCCAACCCTGCAAATACCATCAGGCTAGCTATTGTCCCATGTGTTATACATGTGCAACACAGGCAATACATGGCAGGATGCTACACAGCTGTACAGTGTCATTTAGATGTATATGGCAAAACACATACATGCTTTCAAGTCAGCAGGGTCACAGGTCATGTCCCTAATGGCTATGTATGACTATATATGTGGCATATACACAGCATTAAGGTCAATTGCATTAATGTGAACACATCAAGGCATGTGCTGATAGGTAAAGACACCACTACAGGCAAACAGACATGCCCACGTCAAGACAACATCCACATGGTGTATGAGCAATGTCATCACATGACACACACATATATGGAGATAACATCATATCACTAGTAGGTGTCAAATGTGTGTGACTTATACATGTCAGTGGTGTTAGTGGCATGTAGTTTTTCAAAGACGTATATGTAATCTTAATAAATGTGATACACATGTATGTTCAGCTGTACTGCTGTACTTCTCTGTGAGTTACTGTGACCTGTCTCCATTGTTATGTCTTCCAGGTATGCCACTTAGCAGACTGCCACCATACAGCTGCTTGGAGGATGAGGTCCTCATCCCATACCTCCTTGATAACTACACAGCACTCTTCAGCCATGTGCCACAGGATGCACAGCAGTGGGATGCCCTGTGGGAGGAACTCTGCAGGAGGGTAAATGATGTTGGTGGTCACAATTGCACCTATCAGCAGGTGCTCCGACACTGCACTGACCTGATAAGACAGGCAAAGCAACATGCTAATGCAATCACCAGGGAACAAGGTGCAACAGGTGGGGGGCCACTAACCTGGCCCCCACTCACATGTACCAAGGAGCTACTGGCCAACCTGGGGACACCTGCAGACCTCCATCCACAAGCTTTAGCTGGTATTGTGGAGGTGAGTGTCTCTCAACCACCGAACCTGGAGTTGCCTGGTAAGTCATTACTGCATATAAAACACAACTATACATCACATAGTTACATGTGTTACTGTACAATATGTAATGTAACATCATATGCAAGACATGTATGCACACATGCCACATACTATAGTCTGCTACTCTATGTATGCACAGATGTGCATACTCCATAGTATAGTGTATTGCACTGGCTTATGTGCTAACATAGACATTGCACCATGTAGCTATCACACACGTGTGGATAATGATCTTACTGCTGTGACACTCCTGTTTAGGTACCTCTGGTGTTTTGTAGTGACAGCAGCCTGTGTCAGGTGAGATTGTTATTATTTACCAGGCTTGATAATGCACGGAACATATAAATTGCATGCTATCTGCCATAACACATGTACACATAGGTTCATAGGTTCATAGGTTCATACTAGGCTATCTGCCCTAGGGCATTTATAAGCCTAGCCAGAGTGTGTTTGGCTTTCACCACCCATTTTAAATTAATTTTGCTATGCCTTTTTTTGAGGTTATAGGTTCATAGGTTCATACTAGGCTATCTACCCTAGGGCATTTATAAGCCTAGCCAGAGTGTGTTTGGTGGTCTTGCTAATGGACACTGGTCAGACCTGCAATACATCACACTGTTTACCTATGTGAAACAATTGAAGACTGTATGAAACACCTACACTAAACCTTCCAAACTGTCATTGCCAGTGGTGGAGGTGTGTTCCACTGTAGGGACAGGTACTACATATCAGCATTACACATGTTGGGAATACAAACAGTACTGTACAGAGAGCATATGAGTGCACACACACTAAATGTGTTGGAGCTGGAGTATGCCCGGCCCACAGGATACACCCTTGTGGAGTACACCCTTGCTATGAATGACACACAATGTCATGTGCTATTAGACATATCCATGACATGTAGTGGACTGACTGCAACACTGCTCAACTATCCTGCAAAACATGTCTCACATCCCATATATACCCCACTTTGTCTGCATAACCCTGTCCTCAGTGGAGCATATGACATATATGGGTATATGTCATATGGGATAACACTGACATGTGAAATAAGATGGCCATCACAACCATTGGACTGAACATGTGTACACATGGCCATGGAGGATCACCAGAGACATGAAGCAACACACACACAGCAGAAGTGATGTACATGTGTGTACACCCTGTTGTACACTGGCTTAACACAATACAACTATGGCCTTTGTGTAATGGTGATATTGCAGATGTGAAACACTAAACATCATGCAGGCCTGTGAACAGCTTGTGTGGGCATAACATGAAACCACCACATAACATGTCTTGAACATCTGGAGTGTGTCATGACATGGAAGCATTCACCTATACAGTATCCAAATACATACATGTGTTGCACTAATACACATACATCTACATCAAGCCACAGATACAGTACATTCACCTTGCTGGTGTCAGACATCAATGTCATGCCTGCTTCTCATGTGTGTGAGGTACACAGATGGCATGTAGGACACAGAGTATTTGTAAGTTAGCCATGTGTGGGCATAGTTGCCAGGTATCACTAATATGGTTGCATATGTGCAGGGGTGTCACCCGTATACCCTTCTGTGACCTATGTCACACATTCCACATTAGGGCTTATTGTGTATACACCATGGTGACGTGGGTCACATTCCATGTTAGATATGTATCGTATGTGAACATAGTCATTGCTATGAACTGTGTCAGTAGCTCACACTGTATAGCAATTGTGAAGCCACATGATGACCTGCAATGGCTATGCACATCAGCTCAATGTGCAGTATGTCCCTGCATATTTGTAGGCTGGACAGACAACATTGCATCAGCTGAAGGCCCATGTTAGTATAACACATCCCTGCACTGGGACACCATTACCATACTGTAGATTGGAAAGGACACCATTGTGTTACACATGTATGCATGTCATTCAACACGTCAGCAGAAGACATGTCATACTACACGTGATTGGCAAGGTCATACACCACACAGCAGGCCAGTGTACTGTAAACCTGTGCTGGTCTGTGGCACCATTTAAAAGTAGGGACAGCCATGTCAAACATGTGTGTACAGCCACATGCACAATGTCTACACTCAGCTCAGGGGTAGGCAGAATAATGTTGAACAGACATGCACTGCTTTGGGGGAGATATGCAAGCTAGGGTTCAGGCAAACATAGTATACAGTCGACATACCCTACAGCTCATGTCCTCACACATAGGGGTGATGGACAACACAAAGCATCAGTGGCAGATGTACAAAGGTCAGCGATGGTCTGTTAACATGTGGTGTATGTTGCACACACCATGGCAGTGCAGTGCAATGGTGCAAAGTGCATGCATTGTGTTCTGGTATGGGGCATAGGCTACTAACACAAATTATACAATACAGGTATGTATGCTAGCCACCACTATAATTATGTAAGGTGCATGCCACATGCATGCTGTTGTGTGCAACTCAGGGATGTATGATAACTATCACTATAATTGCCTAAGCTAAAACTATAATTGTCTAAGCTGAATGCTATCTGCCATATCACCTGCATGTAGCGTGTGTGTCTGTGTGTGCCTGTGTATCTCAGTTTGTGTGTCAGTGTGTGTGTCTGTGTCAGTGTGTGTCTCTGTCTGTCTGTGTGTGACTCCGTTTGTCTGTCTGTGTGTGTCTCTGTGTGTTCCTGTGTGTCTCTGTGTGTCTGTGTGTATGTCTGGCTGCGTGTGTCTCTGTCTGTGTGTGTCTCTGTCTGTGTGTGTGTGTGTGTGTGTGTGTGTGTGTGTGTGTGTGTGTGTGTGTGTGTGTGTGCGTCTGTCTGTGTGTGTCTGGTATAACTTGTAATGTACAGTTCTTGTCTTCCCCTCGCAGGTGTTGATGTAGGCGCGTTGCCCTCCTGCGGTCCACCTGATGTTAGTGTCCCAACATACTCTAGTAGTGATGATGATTGTATGATTGAGGCACATGCAGGGTTGTCAGGGGCTGAATCTGTGCCATTGGCTGCCATTCCACCTGTCTCCCCCTCATCCTCGCACACAGTTCCCCTGCCTGCACATACCCCATCACCACCGGCCATAAAGGAAGGACAGTTGGAGGGTGGTAGCATGGAACAAGGAAGTGTGGTGACTATGGAAGGTGTGCCTGCACACCATGATCCCAGTCAACAGACTGGTGATGTCCCACACAGGCATGTGCCCAGCGCTGCTCATAGGAGGACAACTGGCCAACATGCCCCTGCGATTTCAAGCACATCAGCTGGAGTCACCAGATGCACATTTTGGACTGTAATGAAGACACAGACACATGCTGAATGGCACAACAGAGAAGGTCTGAGGCTTCAGTGGGCTGCTGTCTGTTCATTAACTGACAACATCCAGGCACTTGCAAATGCTCACCATCATCTTGCAGATGTTTTGGATAGATGATTGGGTGACATGGTGGGATTTCTTGACCATGGCATGTCAAACCTCGAGCGTGGAATGTCTGTGCTGGAACATCTGGTGGGAGTGAGGCATCAGGCACATGGACGTAGGTCAGCTACATCACCTGCTGAAGGTCTACGTGAACATGCTGCTGCACATGCCCACTCCCATAGTGGTGGTAGCAGCAGCAGTGCAGCTGCTGCTGTGCAGTCCACAGCAGGACACAGCAGGCCATGTGCATATGGTCCTGGACGGTCCCAACAGAGACACAATTCCAGTAGACATGTGTCATCAGACAGTACCCAATCTGGACCTCTGCCTGCTAGTACCCGTACAATCCCTGGCAGGTGCAGGTCACATGGCCGTGGCCGGACACCGTGAACTTTGAAACCTGCCTTGTACAGTCTGCAGCTGTCAATACTACCCTTGTGTAGGCCAGCCACATGCCAGACCTGTGTGCATGCATACATATACACTGGAAACAAATGTAGGGCACCTCAACACACACACACGCATAACATGCACACATGCACAATGATATCACAGGCCCTAACACACATGCATGATGTCATCCAATGGCACAGCCTAGGCCTCTGGCAAACATTATCACCTTGTGCATATGATGATGCCTGTTCCACATCCCTGTCACTCACACCACCGGTGCAGAGACATGTTCATATGGTCTGATGTACAGGGTGAACATACTAGGTAGACAATTGTAGACTAATATTGTTGAGTAGTGTTGACAGGCAGCAGACATACCATGTATTGCAGTTTTAAAGTGCATTTTGTATGTTTGACAGTATGTATCATGTGTAACAACACTAACAGCATGTTGATATTGACGTTCTGCCTTCCTCTTTCAGGTGTAGTTGCATGTGCCAGGGATGTTGGTGTTTGTGGGAGTCCCATATGTACATCTTGACTACCCACAGGTCAATATGACAATACCTGCATGCACTTTGTAGCTTACATATCACAGTTATATTCTCCCATGTTTCAATTATGTTTATTGTTTTAATGATCCAAGAGCATGATAGCTGTGTAGTAAGCTACTGTGTTCAGAGCCATCACATCCACAGTGAGTGACATCACAGGTATAGTTACCTGGAGCGGAGTGGGTAAAAGAGTGCTATGCTGGATGATAAGGGTAAAGGCCAGTGGAAATAGTGGCTTCTCAGTGGGAAGCAGTAATACCCACTGCCATGACAGCATGCAAACACAGACAAACCCACACACTCAGGGATTCACAGACACAGTAACACACACACTCTGACACACACACACACACACACACACACACACACACACACACACACACAGTTGCCAGTGTTCGGATGAGAACCCCTGCCTATGTGCATATCATCATTATAGTACTACACAATTACAAGACGCACCACAGAGATTACACATGTACAGGTAGTTGGAATGGCCTAAGATCGAGGACATCAATAGGGATACTATAGTGCAGTGAGTGTATGTGGGGAGGGTGGTCCATCAGTAGGCTATGTAACAACAGGTCACACCCCAGGGAGTACATGTTAACAGGTGGTTAGTATGCCCATCTATGACTGATGATATCAACAGGGATGCTAGATTGCTTTGAGTGGATGGGGGGAAAGGTCATTAACATTTCACTATGGTAAAATAAAGCCTCTCTCCAGGAACCAGACAGCCATACACATGGACAGCTATACACACACACACACACACACACACACACACACACACACACACACACACACACACACACACACACACACACTCACACACTGGCATTCACAAAGATATACACCTATGTCACACACATACAGACACTTTACATGTGTGAGGTTTAACCACCTGCCTATGCCTTTCTTTCTACACTTCACTCTGTACTGATGTCATCAACAGTGTTCAGGAGAGTGATAACATGTAGGATGTATTCCCAACCATACGTGACATATATGGACACACACCCACACATGCCAGTACTGTGAATCAAACACCTGCCTATCTCATGATAGGTACTACAGAAGCACATCACTATCGCATCCGGTACAATGCTTACTGACTCTTTCCTTTGACAACTGTGCTGATATATGCACAATATATGCACAGGGGAGGTATTACTGTTACAGGTGTCATGAGGTTTGCCTTCAGTGTCACCCTTACAGCACTCTACATTGTCTGTCTTCCACCTCAGTTAACAAAACCTGACCTTAGCAGGTACACAGGTTATTGTAGGACTGGTTGTAACACACCAGTGAGCTGTCCTCAGTAATCTTTCATCTGCAAAGAAACCCCACCACTTAGTAGTCATGTCCAAACATCTGTCCATATCTCATGTACAGCAGCTTACTGTACTTAGAGCATATCACCATGTACAGTTGGCAATGTTGAGGCTGTATTGCAACAGCATGATGTACTAAGACAACAGTCACCTTCAGACATCAGACACTTCACACACATGGAATCTACACAAACAGCATTACATGTACACATATGCGGTCTACATCAGGATGTATACTAGCAGGTCAAGAGGATACATTCCACACCTTCCCCATGCCATGCGTGAAACATAGCCAAGCATTACACCATAATGGATGTTGTATTCATGTAGTGGTAGGACACCAGCACTTTCACCGAGTAGCCAAGTGTACATATATTACAACAGCACTTATCAGCGTGACACACACAGCATTATTCCATGTCATGCTCCTACAAACTGTTACTTGACAGTGCCATGGTGAAGCCAGGCCACTGTAATGGCTGACAGTGAGCATATCATATTTGCCATACATACCTCATGTGTACTGGAAGAGTTCCAGCAATGTGTTCGGTTAGAGCTAGGCAATACACTCATTCAAGCATGTGCAAGGTCTGTGGCTTGTAAACATCTCACCCCAGCATGTACTGCTATTGTGGTACTAAGGCTAATGTCCAGACAGCACACAACATGTATGGCTTGCAATTGTTGACATGGGGTATATGTAGGAGCTGTGGCCACACATGGCTGTACATGTCATGAACATATCACCTGTGACTACTCAAGAACATACAGAGCAGAGCTGGATTTCCATGAGTCTGTCAAAATAGGCCTTGTGTAGGTCCTATGGTCCTGTTATTTGGGTATGTTTGTAAGCATTGCATTAGGTGGACATGTCTGAAGACAAACATACCACATGGGGTGTTGTATGATATGATAGGTGTCATGGGTGACCAGTAGAGAGGGGATATTACCTCTGTAAAAATAAATATCGAGCCTTATGAACTGTTAGCATGCTATCTGCCATGTGCATGGGTGTAATAACTGTTGCCATCTGTATGTAGAAAGGTAAACGAAAGTTATGGTAATGGAATTTATGTTGTATGAGTGTGGGATGTACATATCCAGGGCAGGTACGGTTAGGTCATATCCAACCATGAGGGTGTTGTTTACTGGTGTACAGCAACAGTCAACCATGTTAATGCTGACAACATCCGAGGGACCCTGGTATGTGTACAACTGAGCTGGTTGCAAACAGTGGTATTATTGCATTGCATAACACATTATGCAGCTGTGTCTGTACATGGGTACTTTGCACAGTTGATGTAGGCCTAGGTACAGTCCACCAATCGAGGATTATCTGGTGGTCTACCATACTTTGTCATACTATGTCATATGGATGTGTGATGGTAGTCTGTGAACAAGGTGGTGGATGTATATGAGGATACAACCTAGAATGCAGCATTTGCCACTGTCACCTGTACCTGACTCATCTGTGATGTGTTATGTCAAAGTAGTGGTCTTTACATGTGAGTAGCCTTTATGGATAGGTGTACACCACCACCTGGAATGGTCCATACCACTGTTATGGCCCACATATCTGGATCTGAGTTATATGGTGGTAGTGCAATTGTGCACTACAGAGCCTTCATCCAGGTGTTCCTCACTGCACAGATGTCAGTATTCCCCACTGTAGGTTCTACATTGAGCAAATGGATTACTAAAGCCACACATCTAGCATGGGTTAGCATAAGCATCCAATGCAATTGTCATGTAGGTGTCAGGGTGTTACTTCTGTGTGTAGGACATTTGCCTTGGAATGCGGCTATATGGGTAAATGTGACCTAGGTATTATCCACACACATGTGTAACATGGATGCATGTGCTCTGTGTTGAAGGCTCGTCGTTCAGTCATGACAGGCCGGAATGACAGACACTGGACAATCTCAGAATAACAGCAGGACATTGGCTCATTGTTTTGCTCTAGCCATCATTCCCCACCCCAAACTCCACATACACAACAACCATCCCTTCTCTGGTGAACTGCTTATGATTTAAATGTTATAACACAAGAGATGCCTCTGCTTTGTGTACACGTCAGTTCCTTTGGAACCCTTCTGTGTCACAAAGGGCATTCAGATGTGTGTGTGTGTGTGTGTGTGTGTGTGTGTGTGTGTGTGTGTGTGTGTGTGTGTGTGTGTGTGTGTATATATATATATATATATATATATATATATATATATATATATATATATATATGAATGAACAAATCCCAGTGAGGAAGGCAAGACACAATGCTGTAGAAACGGCAATATAATCCAAAGGAGCTCAAAAAGATCTTACATAAAATACTTTTATTGTACAAAAAGTAAGCGCTTTCCAATTAACTACACAGGAAGTAAAGATTTTAAAGGCATAATGCTTCAAAATGCAAGTCACTAGTATTTCATTGATAATACTTACATACAATATATATTCATCAATACAAGAAACATAAAATCATTATAAAAAATCAGTTTAAAAATATATAAAGAGCTCAAATGTGACCTAAAGTTATAGGCTACACTATACAAATGTAATCCCAACATATCAAATAAAATTAATGTACTGCAAGTCCCTACAGCAACTGAAGAATGGTGTGACTGGTAAGCCAACATGCTCTAGTTGTAAAATATGTTCCAGACACACCGTCTGAATGTGAACCTATAAAACAAATGTAAACCTAACTGAAAACCTAACAAAATCTGACAAGAAATCTAACAAAATCTGGAAGAATAAGTGTATAGGAAAACGGAACAACTAATGAAATGATGATGACAGTTACTGAAACAAAATATAATGAAGTTATGTAGGCTTGTGTCTGCACTTCCTAGAAGCAAGATGTGGCTTGATCGATACATGCTCATTCATACCCCTCCCCCTATGGGATGCTAATCTAAATATCCAGTACATTTCTGCCTCTTCTGTATGGTTAACTATGTTTCCCAAACGGATATTCTCATGTTCAACATGTAGAACTTGAAAATGAAAAGTGTGTTCAGGTCCTTCATGAAGCATATGCTTGGCCAGCGCACTATATTCCTGTCCATGTGTATAGCAGTAAAAATGATCTCTTATCCTCTCACGCAATGTTCTATTGGTTTTGCCCACATAGAAATAAAAGCAAACTATGCAATGAGCAACATAAACTACATTCTTAATGCAGCTATTGGTATTGCATCTGATATCCCACAGGCGTCCAGTATCGGGATGCCTGAAGTAGTGTGACTCATCTATATGGATACACTGAACACATTTCCCACATTTCTGAGTAGCTGTAAAGCTATCCCTCTTGGACTGTCTATCACTATTACTAACATTAGCATGACATATGATTTGCTTTAAATTCTTCATATTTCTGTAGACAAAGGTAGGTTGGTCCCCAACTTGACTTTATCATCAACTACTAGAATGTTCCAATTATCTGAGAAAGCTTTCTGCACTACATGCCTATTGTGGCTGAATGGTATTATAATAGGGATAATTTCCTTGTTGCTCCCTCGATTACCCCTCACTCTACTGGATTCAATCTTTTCTCTGGAAAAATATGGTTTAGCCTGGGTGGTCCTTAAACCATCAATACTATGATATGCCCTGGAGATTTCCTCAATTCTGTATCCCCGCTGTTGGAAACCTTTCTCTAATACATGCAGTTCCTGTTGAAAATGTGAATTGAGACATGAAAGTCTCGAAGACCTCATGGCTTGTCCTTTAATGATGTTGGGGAATATCTTGGGGTTATGCATACTATGGCGATGCAAATAAGCAGGCCTGTAACAGGGTTTCCAATATACCTTGGTGGAGAATGTAAGACCAGACTCAAAGATGGTGGTATCTAAAAAATGTATTTGGTCTGCAGAATATTCCATGGTAAATTTCAAAAGAACCCAAGTTGTTCAGTTTGTCAAAAAACACACATAGAGAACTATCACTACCTTTCCAAGGAAGGAATAAATCATCTACAAACCTTCTGTAGAAGAATATATGTGAGTTAGATGCAATATAGGTCTGTTCAAATGCAATCATCACAAGATTAGCGTAGCTATTGGCACAACTAGTGCCCATCGCTACTCCTTTCGTTTGCCTATAACAAACATCATTGAATATGAATACATTATTTTCCAGGACAATCTCCATGAGAAGACACAAAAGATCTACTTTCTTCTCATCTGCCTCCTTTTCTCCAAGCATGAGCTGTTTGATGTACCCAACTCCTGCATCATTGGGAATACATGTAAAAAGGGATACAACACAAGTAACATGTTATCTATATCATTAATTGTCTCTATGAATGCAAACAAATCACGTAGAAAATGTTCAGTATCTCTGAGAACATATGTGTAAGATTTTAATACTTGCTTTAACTCTATATCTAGATAGATGGAAATTGGCTCGGTCAACCATCCAGAGCCTGATACTATAGGTCTGAGGTCAGGTTGATGTAAATTCTTATGTACTTTGGGTAATCCAGTGATCGTAGGTATGAGGGGAAATTCTACCAAGAAATATTTATACAAATCATCCGAAATAAGATGCATGCATTTACATTCATACATTGTAGAATGGATGTTCTGTTGAAGAGAAAAAACCTGTTCCTTATCAGTCATCTCATATGAAGCGTTGTCAAGCATTTGCTCCATTTTAGTAAGATAATATGCAAAATCTAGCACAACCACAGGCCCTCCCTTATCTGCAGGCCTTATAATTATACTATAATTTTGGCTTATGTCATGTATATATATATATACATATAGATTACACTTTGCTGCAGTGGGACTCATAATGGGTGTGGCTACTCACTGGGCGATGCCTCTGCCCAATGAACACATTCGCTTATATCCCTAGGGCTGTCCATCTAGGCCCACATCAGCCAACACCTGCACACCTAGACCTATAAGTAGCTACCCATAGTTCCCCAACCCGCACCTCCTCAACAGCACCGATCCTTACTCTGGGTCCTGGTCTGTTCTGGACACACCACTACACGCTGCCCACTCTCCACTTCATGGGACCCATTTCATGCAATTGTCTTGGCCCATGGGTCATCAGGGTTTCCCACACTTGTACTCCGAGTATGTACACACCCCAGACAGAATGTTCAGTCTATCACCTTCTTTTGGTCTTGCCAATTTTTGGGGTGTCCCGCAAGGGATGCTCCTGTCTGTCTTTCAGGATTAGAATTCACAGGTGCACTGTTTACCTCCCCAGTTGTATCCTGCCTGTGGTCTGGGGAGCAGTGGACTCTTTACATTGTTTATGTGTATATTTCCCATGTCCGGCTGGGGGGGAGTGGAAGGTCATGCTACGTGTTTCATGTTTCTTGCTTGGGCTCCTCACTTCCATTGGCATAGCCTGTGAACATATGTCATTCTTGTGTGCTGTTTCCTATCATAGCTGTATATCTACGCACACACACACACACACACACACACACACACACACACACACACACACACACACACACACACACACACACACACACACACACACACACACACACACACACACACACACACACACACACACACACACACACACACACACACACACACACACATATATACATGCCTCCCTAACACTGCAGTCATCCATTCTCCAGTCGGATTCCCGGTGCATCCATACCACTACACATTGGCCACTCCCTACTCCTATAGACCCATTCCATCGGTTGACTCATCCACATATCCTCAGAACTCCCAAATGTTTAGTCCTCAAACATTGGTGACATGAGCGACCAAAAGAATACTATTAACAATTTTTGGGTTGTCCCACATGGGACACGCATGTGTTTATGTCAAGATTACTCTATACTTCATTACATCCTTACTCCCGTTAATATGACACTACAATAAATTAATAAGTATGACTATGTGGTAATGCACACGTTGCATATGAGAGCCTAATTATGTATGTGTTCGACATATTTCTTTTACAAATAGACCGGTTTAGTAATTGACATTGCCGTAGCAGGCAGATCACAGGAATGATTCCATGTGTGGGAAAGTCCTCACATTTGATTATTTTCAGCAAAGCACTGACCTCAGACATTGTACAAACTTCTGCATTTTAGCAGTTTCATCCCATCCCTCTTCTGCACAACCTATTATTCTATCTACTGTCAAGGTTTGTAAGGGCACATTCATGTTATTTATATCTGCAAATGGAATGAATGTGTTACAGAGAATGTACTTCTACATATTGATGTCTGCATGTGTGTATGCATATATACTTATAACAAATTCGCTGACCTCCACGGGGCAGTCCAATTAGAACCAGCCCATCCAACCCTGGCACGCCTGGCTCCATAATTTCATGCCCATAATTCCTCCACCCCATCCATGTTCAAACTACATACATACCATTCATTGTCCACTTGTTATCGCAGCCATGACACACCTACACACATTGCTCTCTCCTGAGGGTTAGGGGCCCTACATGTATGTTGTCCCAACCCATGTATTCTCAGGATCTCCCACCATTTAGGCCTTGAACATACCTCCCCTTGCTTGTGTAATGGTCAGATGGCCAATCATCCTATCAATTTTTGGGTAGTCCCACCAGGGACTACCCTCTGCATGTAAAGTAGACTTAGCAGATCAACAATGTTACTCCCACTGGTAATATCCTGCCTGCGGTGTGAGTAGCAGTGCTTTGCTCACTCCTGCCCAGCTGGATATGACATACGCTGACAGTGCTATATAATACTGGGGTTGCTGTTGATTCCCTTCTCATTCCTTTTGTTTGCTTTATTGTTACATCGTTCTTTCTTCATACATATATATATATATATATATATATATATATATATATATATATATATATATGTATATTATATATCTGTATATACTTATATACATTTCCTATGCTGGGTACTGCTTAGACCCGCGCAAGTGCACTCAGACTTGCTTACTGGTACTTATATGTGTTTATTGCTGCTTATTTGTGCTTACACCTGCTTACTAATACTTTATTCATTATGACAGTGCCACTTTGCTTTAATGATATTTAAGTTAAATATCTCATACGATACTCTTATGTCAGTTTTATGGCAAAACTACATTCATTCCACATGGAAAATGATATGTGCAGTTGTTGGGCTCGAACCGTGAATGCCTGTTTGTTAGGTGGGTGCTCTAAACACTACACTATTGACACTTACATTGATTATGCATGTTTTTCTCTATTTGAATTAATATGATGTGTAAGCTACGCTCAGCGGAGGGCAGCAATGTGCAGACACGCTGCGCTTTACTTACACCTCCGATATTGCAGCAATTCAAATGTATAATAGGAACACAGGGACAGGGAATCTAATTGTGAAATTTCTAGATACAGGGCTCAACATTCCACTATGTGCTTGTGTGTTTACTACTTTGATTTTATTTCACTGTTCGTGGACACTCTTGTATGCTTAGCATGCATTTCGGTATCCATGGACACTGAATTATTGACTTACTATTAGGGTCAGGCTCTACTAGTAGGCATAGTAGGTTTTGCAAGTGTTGGAGCATGTTTACGCCTCCATAGAGCACTTGTACATGCCCCTTGCAGTCGCATACGTTTTCTGTGCACATTGAGGGTGCGGTGCCGCGCCCTCATGCATATTCATATGGCGCTGCTGCACCATCTGTAGTGAGGACACTCGGCGCAAGGCTAAAACTGTCCTTGCGCCGAGCTTCTTGAATCCCGGGGATTGTTTACTGGAAAAATGTTCAAAACAATAAATTTAAAATGCCGTCTAACAACTGTAGTCTATTGTACAAGGAATATAATTTAATACAATCTGGAAGGTGTATCAAAGAGCACGTGTATGTTCCATGTGCAAAGGGCCTATGATTTGAGAACAGCCCAAAGTTAATCTTTATCTGCCACTGGCAAAATGTATTTTCTTCGAATGTGGGTTTCAATGCTGTTTCAATGAATGCGAGTTTCAAGGGCAGAGAAGTTTTAATGCCAAGTCTATTTTCATTGTGAGACTGCTTTGCTTTGTTTAGCAGATATTTATTAGTGTTTGTGCTGTAAAATGCAAAATAAAACTTTCAAATGAAATTCAAATCATTGCAGAAGTAAAGCAGTATGCACATTAGTGTTTATGGTAAATGAGGCGAAATAACCAAGGAATGGGGCACTGGAATGGCTGCAGAGGAAAGGCTCCATTCAAACATGATTTTGTGAGGGGGGAAGAGCAGCAAACTCAAGACAGCCCCAGCTAAACTATACATCTCAACTGTCCAGATTTTTGCAAAATGAATAGATTTTTGCTTCTTATTTTTGGTTTGTTCCTCATAAAATTTGTGGTTTTCTGGCAAATAATTTAGGAATGAAGTCACTAAATAATGACATACATTAAGTTTCAGACATCGTAACCTTCAGAAAAATGCATGCTAAAGCAAGACCTGTTATTCTATGAACTGTCTGTTATACTATCAACTGTCTTAAGTTTATACAAGAGCAATTTTTAGCACTGTTTGTATGTTCCCCCAATATATTTGGCCTAGTCCAGATTTCCTGCATTAAGAGGTTGAGAGGTACATGCAAATAAATCGCTTTATAGAATTAGGAATATCCATACCTCTCAACTGTCCCCAATATGAGCTCAAAATGTTGCTCTCCCCCTAATAATCCCTCTGCAAAATAGCAATTTTGGAAGAAAACGTGGAGGGTTTACAATTATAAATAACTGTAATGATCAGAGTTATAGATTACTTTTATTTCAGAAATGCATGTAGATTCTCTAATTTTGTCAGCTGCTCAAGTTAACAGTTCTAATATTAAAAAGGTGTCCCTTCTTTGACAGGTTTCCAGCTATATTGTGTGGCAATTTTATATTTTTGCATCACATTTTTGGTCTGTTTTTCAAAAAATTGTGGTATTCTGTCAAATTAGTGGCAAATCACTAAAGACTGAAGTTAGAAAATAATGGCAGACATTTGAGTTTCAGATTTCATACCCTTCAGAAAATTCATACTAATGCAAGACCAACTACTATTCTATTACCTTTCTAAGTTTATAAGAGCAATATTTAAAAATTGTCCTTATTTTTGGGCCTGTGTCCCAATTCTATGTATGGCCTTGTCCAGATTTTTTGCTCTGAAGTTGAGCGGTATGAGTGTCAGAGCCATCACCATCAGCCAGAGACATTTCAAATTATGATATACTTGTTGCACCTCACTCCCCCACGTAATGACTCTGGATCTGTCCAAGCAAGGCAAGGAGCAGTTATGCAATGAAGTGTGCAGAGTATTCCCCCATCCAAGGGGGACACAAGTACGGCAGTGGCTTTTCATCTGTCCTTGATTTTGCAGAATGTTCTGGTTTTCTACCATATTTTTATACTGTTGATTTATGCTTCTTCTTATTCAGAAAATGCATGCTGTCGCAGTGCCCTCTTGCTGTGTGTTTAGGTAGCAATGCTTTAATTACCATCCGGTAAGCTTGTCGGAGATTGTAAGATGCAAGTAAGTTTTAATAAGCATACTGTTAAAGAATTACCAATATTGAAAGCCTTTTTTGTTGCCATGCAGAGAATATTTACATAACTAGATAACGTATAAGCCTTGGGTAATGAAATGCAGATGACAGTATTTGTAATAAAGGACAGGATTACAGTATTTTCAGAAGCTCATTACATTTTGTTGGAGACTTGCAGTCATCTTTGCAGGCTTTACCCATAAACTAAACGGAATGCTAATCTATTATGTGTGGTCCATAACTTGTGCAGTGATCCTTTAAGCAATTTATCTTGAGCTTGTTTCTTGTTTGCTGTTCATTTTTTACTTTGATCATGTCTTCCCCATGAAACAAGTAGATAGTTGTTGTCAGGCAGCAGGTCTTTTTTGTATAAGAAACGTTTTTACAAGTGGGGGTATCACAGATTGCTACTTTCAGCATGTTACTTGGTAATTTTATAAAGCTGAATAGAAATTATAATTAAAACTGCACTGCAAGGAGAAGTGGTTTGACTTAAGTGTTGCTTGTTTTTTTATCCTCGATTTTGACTGGTATTCCAGTAATGTAGTTACAAAGTAATTTATTTTTTCATGCCTCACAACCTTTGTGTTTCCATCTAGATATTAATTAAGCTGTCATGTAGCCAATGCATTGAAATATTTTTTCTTCTACACTTCATTTTGTCTTGATTAGACTATTGTAATGACAGTTTGGCACCTAGGGCAGCGTATTTAAAGTTCCAGTTGTTGTGGTTTTGAGCATAGCTCCACCCTTTTCTAGTTGCCCCACCCCCTCACATTGGCCCCACCCATTCATCTGTCTTCTTCAGCCCCCCTTTAAATTGAAGTCACCAGCTGCCACTAATGCTAAGCAGAATATTTGTAAATTTACTTGATAAACCAACAACAAAATGCTACTTTGCCAAACATAACATTCTGCATTTACATTTGTAAATAATTATAGGAGCAGGAATGCTATTTCACAGTATCTTATCGAGGTGTAAACCATTAGTACATCTCCTTAAGCTAAAAAATGTTAAACCTGTAAATGTGATACATGTCATTTGTTGGGATAAAATAACAAGGTTGGGATTCATAATGCATTTTGCTGCCAGTACTATGTGCAGTGCATAATTGTATAACAGCAATATAATATGATTGTGCCACATGGAACAGCATCAGATCAGTGGCTCATTAACATGTTTTTGAATTAAACACTATGTAGTTACAGGTAACTACACTATTTTCCCTCTACTAAAGCATGCAATGCAGTTGCACAGGCATGTACAGACATGCACACACACACACACACACACACACACACACACACACACACATACACACACACACACACATACACACACACACACACACACACTGACACTGATACTCATGCACACTTACACACACCCAATCACATATACACTTTATTCATCTTACAAAAGCATCATTAAAAGTGAGCTTTTTATATATAAATTGCAACTTACGTTTTTAATAATAATGAAATTATTTCAGAAGAAAATAATGAGTTTATTGAAATGAATATTTGTTCTTGTTGTTGAGATATTAATGAGTATTTTTTTCCAAAATCTCTTTATTTGAATTTTCAGATATTAACAGTGATACATCCAATCAAACATACGAAACAAACAGTACATACAAAAAGGAAGCATTCAAAAAACTAATAACACAAGAAATATATATATATACACTATATACAATAGAAGTCACTACATCATCAAATGGAGTATAAAAGGTTTTTAACACCACTTAAGAAAGTGAAGGATAGTATAAGGGACACATTTTATGAAGAAGATAAATATAGAAATTCAACCACTTGTTATACTTAATGTAATTAGGGAATACAATAAGATATATAAAGAGGAAAAGGGGAAAGAAGAGAAAAAAAAAAAGGAAAAAAAAAGAAAAAACTAAAAACTGGTTATAATGCAGTTATTACATAACATAACTTTGTCTTATCATGTCAATGTACAGACTATCTTTCTTTGTTAAGAATTACATCTAGTAAGTAACCCCAATATTTCTGATAATAGTGTTTCTTTTTTGTTTTTGTATAAACTAGTTTGTGAGATGAGATATATTTAATAGCAAGGTTGCTAAAGCCTTCCCATGTAATTGGAGCTGTGACATTCCAATTTTAGTGATATAAAATTTAATAAGGGCACACATTGTGATAAGGACATGTTTTTATTTTTGGAAGTTGAGTCATGTTAATGTGCAATATAGCTGTTTCCCATGACAGGGTTGAATTTTCATATCCCATCTTCTCTAACCTAGCTCTTAAAGAGCACCATAGGTTGTGTACATTGCTACATTTCCACATGACATGGAGAATATCTGCAGTTTGGTTTGGGCAGTGAGGACATACAGGCGAGAAGTTGGAATTGAACTTATTTAGTTTTGATGGGCTATAGTATACATTGTTATTTGAAGAATACCAAAGACTTGTTGATGCACGGGGTGCAGCTCAGTTGAAAGTTAAAAGGTTTATTTAAAAAAATTAAAAGTTAAGCACTTTCTTCTAAAAGATATAGACTTCATCAGAACCTGAATCTGATGAAGTCTATATTTTTTATATATTTTTTAGATGAAAGTGCTTAACTTGTAATTTTTTAAATAAATGTTTTAACTTTCAACTGAGCCGCACCCCGTGCATCAACAAGTCTTTGGTATTCTTCATGTAGTTGTTTGATGTTTTCTTCTGAGTGGACTATGTGGATTTCCTGCAGTTATACATTGTTATTTATCATAATTTATATATATAGCAGCTTCTTAAAAGGAATGAATTTTATCGTATTCTCAATGGCCAGTCTCTTATTTTCCTCTTTCAGAGATTTGTTTTTCTTGCCAATAGTTTGAAAATAATAGAGAATTTATATTAATATATAACATATATATATATATATGGGTCTACTTCTAATGACCGAAACGCCGATTCGCCGACAGGGAAATAACCGACGCCAGAAAACCGACAACACACAAACCCGACAACGCGAAACACCGAACACCATAACACCGACACACTACACGTAAACAACACAGTACACTACAACACATATCCACTAGCCCTAACCCAAACCCTAACCCTAAGGTCCGACACTACCGCACACTCTCCCTACCTGCACCCTAACCCTAACTCACTTACACACCCCGAACCCCAAGCTCCGACACTACCACACACTCACCTATCACACACCCTAACCCTACATCCCTGAGTATTGCACACTTACCTGTCCGCTCCCTACTCCTAAATCCCTCACTATCGCATACTTACCAGGTCGCGCTTACACATTCTCCTTGTCGGTCTTCCGTCTGTCGGGATTCGAGCGTGTCGGTCAACTGCGTTGTCGGTCGTTTCGTGTCGGTTATTTCCCTGTCGGCAAATCGGCGTTTCGGTCATTAGAAGGAGACCCATATATATATATATATATATATATATATATATATATATATATTAATTATATTAATAGAGAATTTTGCCTTTATACAACCACTCCACCTAAATTCCAACTTACTAATAAACAATAAACCCTTAAATCTAACAAATTACCCTCTGATAAAATATCTCACATATGGGAAATATACCAATGGAGAGAATCCAATATACAACAAATAAGACTAGAACTAAATCTTACTAAGAAATATACTGTTATTCTTACCCAAATCCATTATCTCATAAATGCTAAATTCTCACAAACACAAGTCGACTTGCAGGATATTAACTTAGTAAAGCTAATACTAGAAAACAATGAACATAAAACACTGGAATTCTCTATTATTTTCAAGATATTAATGAGAATTTAAACTTTGGTTCAGATGTGTTTTGTTTTAATTTAACTAAAGAAAGTACTTTTTACTCCTCTATACAGCAGAGCAAAATTATTTATCTGTTTGTATTTAAGAATTTTACATGGAGACTATTTAAAAAAAATTGAAGGAATGAAATATGCATGTAGTTAAGTAAGGAAGAATGAATGGTACTAAAGGTACTGCAAAATCATCTTGATTTAATTGTTAGACCATGTGATAAATGATGAAATGTCATGGCACTCAACAGAGTCTAGTGTTAAAGTATGTGTTATAAATATCTTAGGGGTAGTAGTATATATGAGAAAATTTATTGTAGACAATATGAGCTGGCTGTTGATGACTTTAAAAAATAATTGAGAAAGAACAGTTGATGGGTGTATTATCACAAGAGAAAAAATGCTGATGTATAATGTGCAGAATAGTAAAATTACAGAAACAAGCTAAACTCTGATGTAATGGTAATAAAACAAAAAACAGAAGCCATTTAGAAGGTTTAGAAACTAAGTGGCAGATTAAGTTAAATGCTGACAAATTCCAAGATCTAAATGAATCAGTAAACATTAAACCCAGGATTCAATAAACTCCATGTAAGAATAGTGTTATTCCTACATGGAGTGAATGGTGTTCACATCAGCATAGTCTTCTCAGCAGCACATCATTCATATTAATAAAGGAGCACTACTGAGAATGGAACTGCAGACATGAACACTGAATGAGTGCAGGGGGGGTGTTGTAGTAGTGTCCGCAGATCCAACATGGCCCCTACACTCTCAAAGTACTGTACGGCACTTTTTAAATACTTTCTGTGTCCACAGACACTGAAAGCAACTAATAAAACAGTAAAACAGTGTCCACAGACACTGCAATAGTCAGTAGGACTTGAAATAAATACAGGTGGTGTGTGACATGTGGTGTCACAAACCCACTGTCACACACCCCCTGCATTGTGAAAGTGCTGTATGGCACTTTAAAATGCTTTCAGTGTCCACGGACACTGAAAAACATGATTATCAATGAGAAGCAATGCAGGGGGTGTGTGAAAGGAACTGTAACACACGCCCTGCATTGTTAAAGTGCCATACAGCACTTTAGAGTATAAGTGTGTCCCCAGACACACAGCCATCTTGTAAACCTCTTATTATCCAAACTCCAGACAAAGGGCACCCAAATGTGGGGACAAAGGTCCATAAATAAGGATAGATTTGAAGTACAGCTCTCATAAACATAGAAAGGTGATAGAGGATGAGGGTTTGCATTAACATAGATTTACTGAAGGATTAGAAGTCTGAAACTCAAATATATGCCATCATCTAGTGACTTCAATCCTGAGATCATCCCACTGATGTGCAGATAATCATGAATGTTATGAGGAACAAAACAAAAACATCTGGACAGTCTGAAATAATCTGGATAGTTGAGAGGTATGCACACACCTCAACCTCCTCCACCAAGAAATCTGGATAAAGCCATGGAATACAAATGGGACAAAGGTCCCAAAATAGGGCAAATCTAATACATATTGCACATACAGACTTAGAAAGTTGATAGAATGACAGGATGGCATTACCAAATATGAATCAGCATTAGTATTAATATATGTAATTAAAGTGGTTATATTATTTTTTTTCCCATTATAAGTGAAGTTTAAGCATAGCTGCGCAGGTTTGTGTGTCATGGCACTTTGCTCAGCATTGTTTAAACATCTCATAGGAGCTAAATACAAATATATAGCCAAAATCATCAACAGTGAGATAGCATAGAAGTTAGAGTTCTAGCTTTGCATGCAGCAGTTCATGGTTTGAGTACCAAACAGGCCCGTCATTTTTACATGGGAAAGCATTGTTAATTTTTTTTTTTATTTTTAAATGATAGTAATTGATATTTGTTAACCAGGGTAGTGTAGCTGGTCTATAACTAACATGTCAGTAGATATATGCTGTGAAACCCCCATGTAAACACATGTCCCATACAGTACAGTCACACCCCAAGGTAATGCCATGTAAGCAACCACAAAATAAAGCACTGGAGGGTTCACCAGGTAGCAAATCAACTTTAATGAATACACAAAATCCAACAAAACACCTTAAACTGGACCACAAGCGTTTTCGTCAGCAACTTCATCAGATGAGCATACCAACAAAAATTAGTTCTTTATATATAGTCCTTAATAAGTCCATTAAGTAACCAATCCACAATCAAAGACATATTAACAAACTAAAATGTTTAAAAAGTGTCATAGGAAACAATGCATGCAGATCCTGTCTGAATAGAACTACCATTCAGTACAAGTGTAAAAATAATAAATAATACTTTAGCTAGGAATGGGATGTAAATTCACATTAAATACATTTAAAAACATTAAAAACATTAAAAACCATTTAAAACTTTCATATAAAAAATACTGATAAAAGCAAATAATAGTAAATCTGTAAAAGCCTCCTGTGTAGAGATCTTAATGAAACTGTGACATCTATTGGCCAAAAGTTTTAGAGCAATAATAAAACTCAAAGTTTGGCAGCTCTTAACTTCAAGACTGGTTTCAAAGAAATCATGTAATTTAAACCAGAGTGTTTGTTTGCTTCTAACACCAACTGCCAGTACAACTCTCTGTACTCCAAGCGTGTCTCCCAGAGACTACTCCTGGGATCAATTGGTAGTACCTCAATCAAATAGAAATAAAAATCTCTTCCTGAACAGTCTAAGGTGTGTTTATATAAAGCATTGTTTAAGGTCATCTTTTTTATATCATACCTCTGCTCATACATTAATCCGCGGTGGTACAGCAGAAGCATTGCTGCCTCGCAGCAAGAGGTTCTCCTGTCCGATTCTCAGCTGGAGTGCCTCCTATGTGGAGTCTGCATGTCCTCCCCGTGGTCGAGTGGCCTTTGAAAGACATGTGTGAATGGGCGTGCCTTCACTGAAGGTTGGGCGTCGGGCTGGCAACTCAGTAACATAAAAAATCAACTGCAATCATTAGGGGACCGGAGTTCTGATGTGGCGATCCCTAACTGGGAAAAGCTGAAAAGACAAACAACCTGTGCTCATGCATTCAGGATTTTAATTTTCTTTCAGTTTTGCCAATGGAAAATGCCTCACAGTTCCCACATAAGGCTAAATAAATCAAACCATTTGTATTACAGTTGGCAAAACCTAAGATTTTAATAGATCTACTTCTAGCTTTCAAAAAGCATGTAACCCCTGTTTTAACATAGGGGCATTGGGTACAGCTCTCACACTTATGTGTACCCCTTTTACTGGGATTATAATTACCAGCCTTGCTAGGCCCATTCTCCAGAATGTTTTTAATAGTGCGCCCTTTTCTATATACACATTTAAGTGGTCTATTAAAAATATATTGCAAGTCAGAAGTACTAGCAAACCTACTCCATTCATCCTCTATAATACTTCTGACCATTCTAGCTTCTCCATCATAGGTTACTACCAAAGCACTGTTGTATGCATTCTCTACATTAGCCTTTGTTGAATGGGTAATGCTCAGATCCACAGTGTCATTGTCAAAAATAGGGGCAAACTTAGTTTTCCTAGCTGCAGACACTTCTTCAAGCATCTCCGTAAGTATGATTCTGGGTAACCCCTAGCTTTGAACAACTCAAAAAGAATCCAAAAAAAAGCAGACAGGTCCAAGAAAAATAAAAACTTGACAAAGCTCGGCAGTGACCGAGCAAAAGTGCTTGTTTTTATTGCTCCACAATAAAGTATCAGATTTTTTCCTAAATCTTTTTATAAAGTATTAGCTTGCCTTTGGTTTGGCTTCCTGCCTTGGATTTATTACAACTCAAAAAGATATTAACTTTCATTTAAGAAATCATTATCATCAGATGTCATTGTACTGATGCACACAAACTGGCCTTTTACCACCCCTTTCTTTTGGTGGTACGGGTGTGCACTAGTATAATACAGGTATGAATTTGAAAATGTCATTTTTCTATACACCCTGGTTTTAAAACCACCATTAATTTTATTAATGCAGACATCCAGATATCTCATTTCATCTTGATCCATTACATATGTAAATCTTAAAAATTCAGTAGAATTTGATAAATATCTAAAAAATTCCAAGAACCTGTCCACCGTCTCTCTCCACAACAAACAAATATCATCCAAAAACCAACAATAAAAGCTCCAACACTTATTAAAAATCACTGTTAAAAACATATTTCTTTTCCTAAAAAGATAATATGATGTTAGCATAAGTTGGGGCACAATGGGCTGCCATAGCTACACCTCTTAGCTGTTTAAAAAATTCACCCTCAAAAAAAATAAAATTGTTCTTTAAAATCACATCCATCAATATTAGACACACTCGACAGTCATTATAAGTAATGTCCTTACTGTTGAATAAAACTTCTTCCAACCATTATAAACCCGCATCATGAGGGATAGAAGAAAACAAATCAACCACATCCACAGAAATAAAAAGCAAACTATCTGAATAAAGACCAGAATTAGTTTTTTCAACAAGTCCCAAGAATCTTTTAACACATTTTCACCCCCCATAGTTATTTTTTTCAGATTTGAATCCACATATTTTGCTAAAGGGGCAGTTACTGAGCCTTCTGCCAAAACAATTGGCCTTAAATGGGGGTTGTCTATATCTTTATGAACCTTAAGGATACCAAATATAGATGCAACTCTGGGTTTATATACATGTAAGAAATTGTATGTGTCACTATCAATAAGCCCTTCTAATACTAAATCATTAAGGCATAACTGTATTTTTTGTATGCTATATTCACTTCATTTAGTGACACCCTTACATATTGTTTATCATCCCCCAGGATATCCATCATTTTCCCCCTCATATACTATTTTGTCCATCAACACAATACCCCCACCTTTATCTGGTTTCATCACCCTCAGGTTTTTATTGTTTCTACATTCCTCTAGAACATTCCTTTCTTCCTTACTAAGGTTGGAAAACACCTTATTGTTAGCTACTGCTTGACGCAGTTTATTCTCTACCATGTTTTCAAAATTCCTAAGTTGTGGACGCAAGGGTGGGTTGAAAGTGCTTTTTTTGCTTAACTTATTGTCTGTGTTGGGCTTGAATTGGCCATTAAAAACAATTCCAAGTTTATCTTATGTACAAACAACTTAAAATCAACTAGTAGCTTGAAAATATCAGAATTAGTTCTTGGAATAAATGTAAAACATTTTAAAAACAAGTTAAAATGACTTTTTTCAATATTAGTATCACTATAGTTAAAAATATTAAAACCATTAAAAGTACATCTTGGACCATTTTTAATTATTCTAAATTTGCTATCTATCTTTGGTGTGTCCCCCTCGGTCCTGCCCATGCATTGTATCTGTAATTCACTGGGCCTTTCTTTCTCAACCTCTCGGACCTCCTGGGGAAATGGTATGCTAAAGGGTCATGTAAGTTTAAATTCTCATCCACTTGTTGCCCATTATACCCCTCAATATGTATCAAACTTTTACTGTGAATGTTGTACCTCCAACTTATGCTAACATCATATTATCTTATTGGGAAAAGAAATATGTTTTTAATAGTGATTTTTAATAAGTGTTGGAGCTTTTATGGTCAGTTTTTGGATGATATCTGTTTGTTTTGGAGAGAGACAGTGGACAGGTTCTTGGAATTTTTTACATATTTATCAAATTCTACTGAATTTTTAAGATTTACATATGTAATGGATCAAGATGAAATGAGATACCTGGATGTCTGCATTAATAAAATGAATGGTGGTTTTAAAACCAGGGTGTATAGAAAAATGACATTTTCAAATTCATACCTGTATTATACTAATGCACACCCGTACCACCAGAAGAAAGGGGTGGTAAAAGGCCAGTTTGTGTGCATCAGTAGAATGACATCTGATGATAATGATTTTTTAAATGAAAGTAAATATCTTTTTGAGTTGTTCAAAGCTAGGGGTTACCCAGAATCATTACTTATGGAGGTGCTTGAAGAAGTGTCTGCAGCTAGGAAAACTAAGTTTGCCCCTATTTTTGGCAATGGCACTGTGGATCTGAGCATTACCCATTCAACAAAGGCTAATGTAGAGAATGCGTACAACAGTGCTTTGGTACTAACCTATGATGGAGAAGCTAGAATGGTCAGAAGTATTATAGAGGATGAATGAGGTAGGTTTGCTAGTACTTCTGACTTGCAATATATTTTAATAGACCACTTAAATGTGTATATACAAAAGGGCGCACTATTAAAATCATTCTGGAGAATGGGCCTAGCAAGGCTGGTAATTATAATCCCAGTAAAAGGGGTACACATAAGTGTGGGAGCTGTACCCAATGCCCCTATGATAAAACAGGGGATACATGCTTTTTGAAAGCTAGAAATAGATTTATTAAAACCTTAGGCTTTGCCAACTGTAATACAAATGGTTTGATTTATTTAGCCTTATGTGGGAACTGTGAGGCATTTTACATTGGCAAAACTGAAAGAAAATTAAAATCCAGAATGCATGAGCACAGTTATGATATAAAAAAGATGAACTTAAACAATACTTTATATAAACAGACCTTAGACTGTTCAGGAAGAGATTTTTATTTATTTGTGATTGAGGTACTACCAATTGATCCCAGGGGTGGTCCCTGGGAGACACGCTTGGAGTACAGAGAGTTGTACTGGCAGTTGGTGTTAGAAGCAAACAAACACCCTGGTTTAAATGACATGATTTCTTTGAAACCAGTCTTAAAGTTAAGAGCTGCCAAACTTTGATTTTTATTATTGCTCTAAAACTTTTGGTCAATAGATGTCACTGTTTCATTAAGATCCCTATACAGCAGGCTTTTACAGATTTACTATTGTTTGCTTTTATCAGTATTTCTTATATGAACATTTTAAATGTTTTTTAATGTTTTTCATTTTTTTAATGTTTTTAATTATTTTAAATGTATTTAATGTGAATTTACATCCCATACCTAGCTAAAGTATTATTTATTATTTTTACACTTGTACTGAATGGTAGTTCTGTTCAGACAGGATCTGCATGCATTGTTTCCTATGACACTTTTTAAACATTTTAGTTTGTTAATATGTCTTTAATTGTGGATTGGTTACTTAATGGACCTATTAAGAACTATATATAAAGGACTCATTTTTGTTGGTATGCTCATCTGATGAAGTTGCTGACGAAAATGCTGTAGACCAATTTAAGGCGTTTTTTTTTTTTTTTTTTTTTTTTTTTTTTTTTGTGTGTTTGTTAAAATTGGTTTGCTACCTGGTTAACCCTCCAGTGCCTTATTTTTTTGGTTATTTGTTTGTATTTGGGCACTTTTTTCCATTCTTTTCATTTATTAGTTTGTTTTTATGGATTTGGAAGGGCAGCTAAATATGCAGTGTGAGGACCGGAGAAGAGGCGGAGAAGTTGGGGAAATTCGAAAGCTGATTGGCCAATTGACCCAGTTGGTGGGACTACTCACTCCTGTCAGTCAATCTTTGCTAGTGATGACATCACAATTTACTTTGCCTGGAAATCAGGAAGTAAATCAGAATTCAAACAGCCGAAATGGCCAGGATGAACAAACTGAGGAAAATGACCTTGCTGGGACTGGTTTTGCTACTATTGGTAACAGAAATGGCAATTTGGATGATTTCCACAATGTTTTTAAGTCTCAAAATGGAAGTGGAAAAACTGTTCAACAAGAAGGACTTGGTAAGGGACTCGGACACAGCAACACAAACAACAGCCAAAGTATTAAGAGACTTTTTAAAGACATTTTAGACCGTAAATTTATTTTTGTGGGTAATATTCCCAGTTACAACAATAACAATGACTCACATAACAAGTCTTGAAAAACTGGACATGTGGTTAACTAAATACAAAATGTATGAGATGGATAACTATTATTTAAAACAGTGCTTACATTTAAATATAGTTCCTAAGGGACTCAGTGTATGTAAATATCTTAATAATGTTTATAATGGTACTGATTTTCACAAAGATTTAACAGCAGCTTTTGATAGATGTGGATTTGATATTATGAAAGCCATTATTAGAAGCAATGCAAATGAGATGCAAAAAATCTATGAACTTGTAGAGCAAACCAACAATAAAATAGTGAGTGATTTGTTGTTTACTGTTGAAAGTGAAAAAACAAATACCATGAATTATTGAAGGATATAGATTTGAAATGCAAGGATGTGCATGTCAGAAAAATGAAAAAAATGGAAAGGGATGTTAATGAGTATAAAGATAATGTACAGTACCCCAAACCAACATAGTTTAGGAAGTACAACATTCACAGTGAAAGTTTGATACATATTGAGGGCTATGATGGGCAACAAGTGGATGATAATTTAAACTTACACGACCCTTTAGAATACCCTTCCCCCAGGAGGTCTGAGAGGTTGAGGAAGAAAGGCCCAGTGAATTACAGATACAATGCATGGGCAGGACCGAGGGGGACACACCAAAGATAGATAGCAAATTTAGAATAATTAAAAATGGTCCAAGATGTACTTTTAATGGTTTTAATATTTTTAACTATAGTGATACTAATATTGAAAAAAGTCATTTTAACTTGTTTTTAAAATGTTTTACTTTTATTCCAAGAACTAAGACTGATATTTTCAAGCTACTAGTTGATTTTAAGTTGTTTGTACATAAGAAAAACTTGGAATTGTTTTTTTAACGGCCAATTTAAGCCCAACACAGACAATAAGTTAAGCAGAAAAAGTACCTTCAACCCACCCTTGCATCCACAACATAGAAATTTTGAAATCAAGCAGTAGCTAACAATAAGGTGTTTTCCAACCTATGTAAGGAAGAAAGGAATGTTCTAGAGGAATGTAGAAACAATAAAAACCTGAGGGTGATGAAACCAGATAAAGGTGGGGGTATTGTGTTGATGGACACAATAGTATATGAGGGGAAAATTATGGCTATCCTGGGGGATGATAAACAATATGTAAAGGTGTCACTAAATGAAGCGAATATAGCATACAAAAATACAGTTATGCCTTAATGATTTACTATTAGAAGGGCTTATTGATAGTCACACATACAATTTCTTACATGTAGATAAACCCAGAGTTACATTTATTTTTGGTATCCCCAAGGTTCATAAGGATATAGATAATCCACCTTTAAGGCCAATTGTTTCAGCAGAAGGCTCAGTAACTGCCCCTTTAGCAAAATATGTGGATTCAAAACTGAAAAAATAGCTATGGGGGTGAAAATGTGTTAAAAGATTCTTGGGACTTGTTGAAGAAACTAAATTCTGGCCTTTATTCAGATAGTTTGCTTTTTATTTATGTGGATGTGGTTGATTTGTTTTCTTCTGTCCCTCATGATACAGGTTTAGAATGGTTGGAAGAAGTTTTATTCAACAGTAAGGACATTACTTATAATGACTGTCGAGTATGTCTAATATTGATGGATGTGATTTTAAAGAACAATTTTATTTTTTTTGAGGGTGAATTTTTCAAACAGCTAAGAGGTGTAGCTATGGGGGCCCATTGTGTCCCAGCTTATGCTAGCATCATATTATCTTATTGGGGAAAAAATATGTTTTTAATAGTGATTTTAATAAGTGTTGGAGCTTTTATGGTCATTTTTTGGATGATATTTGGTTGTTTTGGAGAGAGACGGTGGACAGGTTCTTGGAAATGTTTAGATATTTATCAAATTCTACAGAATTTTTAAGATTTACATATGTAATGGATCAAGATGAAATGAGATATCTGGATGTCTGCATTAATAAAATTAATGGCGGTTTTAAAACCAGGGCATATAGAAAAATTACATTTTCAAATTCATACCTGTATTATACTAGTGCACACCCGTACCACCAGAAGAAAGGGGGTGGTAAAAGGCCAGTTTGTGCACATCAGTAGAATGACATCTGATGATAATGATTTTTTAAATGAAAGTAAATATGTTTTTGAGTTGTTCAAAGCTAGGGGTTACCCAAAATCATTACTTACGGAGGTGCTTGAAGAAGTGTCTGCAGCTAGGAAAACTAAGTTTGCCCCTATTTTTTGCAATGACACTGTGGATCTGAGCAGTATCCTTTCAACAAAGGCTAATGTAGAGAATGCATACAACAGCGCTTTGGTACTAACCTATGATGGAGAAGCTAGAATGGTCAGAAGTATTATAGAGGATGAATGGAGTAGGTTTGCTAGTACTTCTGACTTGCAATATATTTTTAATAGACCACTTAAATGTGTATATAGAAAAGGGCGCACTATTAAAATCATGCTGGAGAATGGGCCTAGCAAGGCTGGTAATTATAATCCTAGTAAAAGGGGTACACATAAGTGTGGGAGCTGAACCCAATGCCCCTATGTTAAAATAGGGGATACATGCTTTTTGAAAGCTAGAAATAGATCTATTAAAACCTTAGGTTTTGCCAACTGTAATACAAATGGTTTGATTTATTTAGCCTTATATGGGAACTTTGAGGCATTTTACATTGGCAAAACTGAAAGAAAATTAAAATCCTGAATGTATGAGTACAGGTATAATATAAAAAAGATGAACTTAAACAATGCTTTATATAAACATACCTTAGACTGTTCAGGAATAGATTTTTATTTTTTTGTGATTGATGTACAACCAATTGATCTCAGGAGTGGTCCCTGGGAGACACGCTTGGAGTACAGAGAGTTGTACTGGCAGTTGGTGTTAGAAGCAAACAAACACCCTGGTTTAAATGACATGGTTTCTTTGAATCCAGTCTTAAAATTAAGAGCTGCCAAACTTTGATTTCTATTATTGCTCTAAAACTTTTGGCCAATAGATGTCACTGCAGGCTTTTACAGATTTATTATTGTTTGCTTTTATCAGTATTTTTTATATGAAAATTTAAAATTTTTTTTTTATGTTTTTACTGTTTTAATGTTTTTAAATGTATTTAATGTGAATTTACATCCCATACCTAGCTAAAATAGTATTTATTATTTTGATACTTGTACTGAATGGTAGTTCTATTCAGACAGGATCTGCATGCATTGTTTCATATGACACTTTTTAAACATATTAGTTTGTTAATATGTCTTTAATTGTGGATTGGTTACTTAATGGACATATTAAGGACTATATATAAAGGATTCATTTTTGTTGGTATGCTCATCTGATGAAGTTGCTGACAAAAATGCTGTGGTCCAGTTTAAGGCATTTTGTTGTTTTTGTGTGTATATTAAAGTGTGTTTGCTACCTGCTGAACCCCCAAGTCCCTTATTTTTTTATTATTTGTTTGTATTTGGGCACTTTTTCCCATTCTTTTTTGTTTATTAATGTCATGCAAGCATGTAGGGGAATGTCATATAAAGTAAAATAGATAAACTTAATATGTCAGTATTGAATTTAAAAAAAAAATTCATTACTGACGTATTAAGTTTATAATTAATGTCTAATTCAAAACTGTTTTTACCCTGAAAACTAAGCAATGCTTACCAGCACTCAGTTCGGCTTAGCCAGTTTCAGCATTGTTTAGAAGTCTATTCTAAGAGGTATTCAGCCCAGCTGAGTGGAATTGTGCACCGCTAAGCACTGCTCAGCATCTACCCCTTTAAGCACTGCTCAACTCAGCTTAGCGGGTTTGCACACCACTGAACTGTGCTCAATATTTTCAAAATAGTCCAATGATGGAAAAGGCCTTATTTAAACTGCACAACTGGAAGTACAGCCAGCACATATTGTAGTTTGATCTCTGCAGGAACTATATCTGGTGTTGGAGAGGGAGCATGCTTTTGGGTGCAGCTCTGGGGTATCTTAGTGTCCAGTGTCAGGGCTTGGTTCCTTGTTAAAGGCCATGACCACAGACTGCTTCAGGGCCAGTACCAGGGTTCACAATACAAAGCAGAAACCTGAGACCATATGTCACGTGATATCACTAGTGCTACTGGAATCCCCCATACTGGTGAGTAGGTAAGGCATCATTATGCTGACTTAAAGCATAGGAAGGGGGTGCTCTTGACCCAATGGATCCAAGAAGCTCGGGACCAGAATGCCCCAGTAGTTTGTAAGTATCTCATCCATAGCTGTAGCAAATTCTAGCTTGAGTATGTGATAGACAGGTATGTATAATGTTTGTTTTTTTCCCCTACAACTCCAGTGGAGAAGGCTAGCAATGTGGAGGCTCATGCAGACAGACTGTCAAGGCTGCACTGACAGGCTGGTGAGTACATATCTATCTTGCAGTATATAGTGCAAAAAATAAGAAAGAGTACATTGTTTACTGCCAGTAGGTATAGTGTATTCTGTGTCTACTGAATAAATAAAGTTTGTCAGACTAATATTGATCTACAGGATATATAGTTATAAAGCACTGTGTCATGTTACTCAAATAAAGAGCTATACCACAAACTGTTGTGTTTACTCTGGTATGTTGTTGTAGAAATAGAAAATGTACAGGTTCTTCACAGCAAATATGGCTTTGACAGCATTCATTAAGTGAGGTTGGTCTGAGAACCAGCTGTTATGCAAAAGTGTAGATTCTGGAGCTGTAAAACAAGATATAAGTGAAATATAAAATATGTCCTGCACTAAGATCTGAAACCTGAATAGTAATGTGTAATGTATTATCGTGTGCCCCCTCCAGCTTGCCTTGTGTTAACCTTTGCTTTCCAGATTGTAGTATCTCAAAGGAGTAATGCACAGTACAGTAACTATCTGTCATGCATGAATCTCAGGATTACAAGGTCAGACTGTCTAACCAAGAGAGTATCAGTCAAACAAGAGACAGTAGTTCCCCAGTAGCTCAGTGTGATGAGAAATAGCTTCATTGTTCAATTTTGCACACCCAGACACGGTTTGAATCCAGAGAGTGGTGCTAAGATGTGTGCATATTTACACTCAAGAAATCTTGAATATTTGTAGAAACAGTCAGGTACTGTTAACAGATATTTTCCCCACAGGTCTTACAGGTAAAGAAATGTTTGTAGTAGTTGTAGGAAGGGTATACTAATACACCATGTACAACTGTTCCACTGTTCAACCCCATGTCTGCAAATGACAGCAGGATAGGTACATACACCATGCAATTTTCCTGATACGTCTCTCAAGTGTCACACTGTCATGACTAGTGGTCACTGCTGCCAATAACCTTGGACACAGATAGGAATCCAGGTGAGGTATGCCAGTGGCACACTCGCACATCAGAGCAGGGTACCCCTTCTTTCTCATATATGTAAACCTGACATGTATGAGTCCCCACTAGTCATGTACCCAGAGTTGTCACAGTTTCCCCCATACCATTCCAGTTTGACAGTTTAACAGGTATGTATGTGCTACAGAAGCTATGGGCCATAGGTAGATATAAAGTGAGGGCAGAACTGCAGAGTATTGAGCAGTACTGTTGTGAAAAATAAAAGCATATACAGTTGTTAATGGACTTTTTTCTCTCCACCCACCCCTTATCTGCATCACTAATTATTATTCATATACTACAGGTATGTTTTTCTCAAAACCTAATGTTGGGACTTGTGTTCTATTATTGTTCATATATTTAATTTGGTTGCATATTAACATACCTTGTTCAAATACCACTGTTGGTGGCCTGTTTCCATCAATGTAACTGGCATGCTGTTACAATGTTTACTGTTATTCCATTTATGCACGTGTTCTGTTTGCAATGCAACTGTTTCAAATCTATTGTTTTGGGTTAATCTGAACACCCACAGATGCTGTTATGACTAAGTTTGACATGTTGTGTTCATGACTATCCAATAATTCTTAGAAAACCTCAACACCATAGCACGTTCGGCAAGGTAGAGCCCAGCAGATCTGCCTGCCCTGACTCATCTGGCCATGGCACCAGGCCCCAGCACATTTGGTACCAAACCTGGAACTTCCTCCTCCGCTAGTCCTGCACCACCTTTGGATGGAACTGCCTCAGGGTATGGGGACCATCCCCCCAGGCGTGGGCATGGAGAGGAGCCCATCACCCGCCACAAGTTCCTGGGTATGGTGCATAGTGTTTGATGGATGGCTGAGCCAGACAGAGGGCTGCCTGGTATACTTTGAGAGGCAAGCTGCCCCTGTTGTCCATCCCCCCAGCACAGCCACCTTCGGGGATGTGAATGTGCAATGGTGACTGCCCATGGGTGGGGACATCAGTCCCACTGTTTCCATCAGGCACACATGGGCTTCCGATTCCCAACCACCCTCCCCGTCCAAGGTGTTTACCCCCCTTATGTGTCATACACAAACTCTGTCTGCTGTCTTGTCTGTCTGCAAAAGTAACCTCTACTACCAAATCTACTACCTCTCCAAATGTACCTACAACATTTCCCCAACATCCCACTCTCACCTTAAAAAAAGGGGGTCATCCGTCCCCACAAAAAAATCATGTCCCATAAATAGTACTCCATTTCTCCCCCACATACACTGATGTAAATCAATTCACCCTTGAATTACTCAAGCAATGTATGTTGGCCACACCCCTCCCTGTGTGGTGTGAGGCTCTAAATTCCAAATTGTCCACATCATTCACAGCTGTTGCTGTAGAAGAAATGGAGAGCTATGGTTCTCTCTTACACCCATCCTGCACATCCCTAACTGGTTTTCCCAATGCATTTCCCCCTGCTTGCCCCCATTTCACCACTTTCCTATCACCCTTTTTTTCTTTTCTTTTTTTGAAATTAGAGAACGTTTAAGCAGGAATACGTGCTACTAAGCGAAGCTAAGGGGACTT